>NC_081409.1:69302038-69377038 GCF_030272615.1 Cryptomeria japonica
TCTTTTGCTCTATCTTTTGTTATGTGTTTATTTCCCTTCAAGCGTTCTTTCTTGGGGGCATTTCATAGTTGATTCATTTTCTACAGCACGAGATGCACATGAGGATGCACTAGAGGTGACTACTATTGATAACATACCATCATTTCCTGGATCTTCTCATATTGCTAGTACGGGAGCGTTGCAGGCCACATTGGTGGTGAGCGACAAAGAAATGATTCCCTTAAAGATACAGAAGGTTCTAGGTACTTTAAAATTATTATTATATATAGTCTAATTGTAATTTACTTTCTGATCACTCTTTTTGGACTAATGATCCCATGAATTTTTTGCAGGAAATGATATTTGTTGTAAATATCTCAGTGACATTGCATTGCAGATATTTGGGCCCACCATACATAAAAGATGGTACATCATATGTAAACTAACCCTAATCCACTATTTTTATTTCATATCATTGCTAGAATAGTTTTCCTTTGATCCATTTCTTGAACTATAATAAATGTAGCTTCAGTTCATTTCTAAATCTAACAAGTTTATTTTTGCTTTCAAAGATGGAATGACCAAGAAAAAAGGTTAAAAGATGAATTGACAAACCATATGGTTGATTGGTTTGGAAATGACACCTTTGACAAAACCAAGCTCCTTGAAAAATCTGACACATATCTAAAGTATGTGAGGGACTAATACAAAACCCATTTAGAGAAGAACCTAAAGTATGAGCATCCCCCCATGATTCCAGAGAGGGAGTGGAAGGACCTGATTTTGGATGCCAAGGAGAGAATTGAAAGGAAAAAAGAAAATACACCACCAGATGTCAAAAGAAGGTACGAGATACTATTAAGAATGTAATTATGTACTGATTAATTACTCTTTATATTTATGTAGTCTAACATATTTCAAACTTTTCATAGACTGAGTGACACGTCAAAGGCAACCAAGGCAAGACAAGAAAACCACGAGCAACACAAACTCGGCTCTGGTGGTTATATGAAACTTGTTGCATGAATTGTAAGTATCCGTAAATGAAATATTGCATCCAAATATCTATAAATTGCAAACAATTTTTTTTATCAAACAATGCAAGCAAAATTCATGATACCAAGCAAAAATGCAGGGCTCTGAAATCAATAGAGCACCCATAGAAGATGACAAGAGAATTTCCTACCAGCAAGGCTATACAACCATGGCTGATTGGCTATGAGAATTGAGTGGGCATACACAATATTCTAGTGCATCCGTCACATAGGTAAATATACTAAATGGAAATTGTTTCAAATTGAATACTTTACCAATAATCTAATTGATGTTGAGTTCCAACATAAAGTTACTATATTTGTTTTAAATAAGTAAGCAATGATAACAATGTGCATGACATTGGAATGCAACCTACTAATTGTGAAACACCACCTACACATGAAGGTTTGGAAGTGCATCCTAGTAGTGGAGGTATTCATTTTCTATTCAAATTTATTTATGTAGTTATTAATACAATTAAACATCTTAATTTGTAATTAGAGTAATAATTAATGTAACCTTTTTTGTTAATATTTTAGAGCATGTAGTTGGTGGTGACCAAGTGGAGCATGATCTGGGTACACAACATTAGAACGTGATGTTCCCCAATCAGGTAAAGAGGACCACTGTTATTCCTTTAAACAAATATAATTGCAATTGGTGTTCAACATTAATGTAACCTTTAGTATTTCGAATCCAGAATATCTATAGGGTGTTCATCATGTTGAGGTTGAGGCTAGACAAAATGATGTGGCCCCATCAGGTAAAGAGCGTAACTGTTATGTTCTCTAAATTAATGAAATACTTATAACAATAAGAAAAAATGTTTTGACTTTAACCCATTTCTTTGTTATTGCAGAAGACCCCCCTTCACTTCAGTGTCCTCATCCTCAGTATAGGACTAAGCATACATCGAGATCATGAGCAGAGGGCGGAATGTAATACCCGCCAAAATACCCCAGAGAAATATAGGTAAATACACACTATTTTAATTTTTTTTTATTATTTAATAATATAACACATAACATCACTTAAACAATGCAACAAGCACACATCAACATTTAAGTGTTATGAATATAGAATAATTCACTCAAGCTATTCAAACAATTACGCAAGTAGAATACAATAAATCATTTCTACTAACTCCCTAGGGTATCTAAACACCATTACTTAATCTACCTACATAAGCAATCAGCATTTACTTTCTTCCAGATCATTACCTCATAATTTTAATCATTTTACGAGCATAGTTGTAACATAGTCAATACCTAATACTCGCGATATGCAACCTTCTCAATCTTTCATTTAATATGAGATTCTATCTTTTAATGCATAGCTATTGCTATTTTTCTCTTAGGTTCATTTTATACACCAAGTCCAAAGTTTCATATTACCATTAACCAACCTTCGACTATATCACCATTCACATACAATGATTAATCCCTTACATTGCATTAACATAATTTCTATTTACAATTAACTTCCACATAATCATCTATGATACTATGCTCCTAGCATTCCTATTACTTCCTCATGATTCCTAAAGTACATAAGGCAATAATCATAGAGTCTTCCTAAACATTTAATCCATAGCTTAGTTAATACTCCTAAAAAGCTCTTACACTATATCAATTAACCAAAATTCATCTTATTACAAATTAAATAACTACACGAATTCATCTCCACAAACTAAGATACAATATCCTAATTCCATAACAACTAATAGCATCCACCAAATGGAGATATAATATTAAACTATAACATGCGATACATTCTAATCCTTCCTAAAAGACAAGCACTGATCTTACCATCTATCCATACACTTATTAGTAATTTCCATTAATAAGATTAGTAATTCATTCATTAAGAACGTCCATACAATATTTTCATAAGGAATATTCAACTACATCCCCAGCATTATAAGATTTCAATCCTACCATTAGATCACCATTTACAAAGTATGATACTGTAATTTCAAATTCTTTAATCACCAAACATAAACATGTCCTAATATATCTTCCAATATTACTCGTACTCATACATCCTACCAAGGCTTAACATTTCTTCTACTTAAAGAATTAGTTAAAGACATCATTTCTAGGCTATTACCATTATCATAACATTTATACCATTTCCTTTTAACATGGCTCATCAAGAATACAAAATGCATCATTAATTATAAACCACAATACTTATCCACATCTCATGCATCCATTTCTTTTAATATAAATGCATTACAATACAACTCAAGGTTCATCATTACAATCATGTACTATAACCAAAAGCTATCACTATAACTAGAACAGCATAAACATTTCTCATAAGCATGATTTCTTTTACAACCATTACATAAGAATTTTAGTACATAAATCACATCATCATTTACATTATTTTTGCACTTATTATCCAATAACTATCTGAAGAAGCATCCTCATCCATGCAAGAAGAATCCAAAGGTAGGAACATCCCAATGGTTTAAAAGCACCAACCACCCGACCATGTGGAACCAAAGGAACCACCCCCCGTGCTAGGAGATGACACAAGGTCCCAACACACACTCTACATCTAGGCTGACACTTATAACCAAGGAGACTAACCACACAAGGACTCTCAAGCAAGAACCCACACTGAACCACAAGAATAAACTCCCAAAGGTGTAAAACTCATTAGGACATAAATGCATCCAATAATCATAATCATAAAACATAAAGGGGGAACACATGTAGGAGTGGAGTGTCATCACATGCCATCCTCATAACATAATAACATAATAACATAAGGCACTAGCCTGATGGACATGTGGGGCCATCTCAACCTATGAGAGACCAAGGGAGATTAGCTTGCCGTCTTCAAAGCCTTCTCATGCTTATCCTAAAACATGCTCCCTAGGACTAAGCCATGAGGCTCCAAAACTATTCATTATCTTCTTTAAATGAGTTATAATTACCCATCCCAATTAATTCATTATCAATGTTATCACTTGCAATGTGTCCTGGTGGTCTAGACTTCATGCATCCTTACAAGGAGCCTCATGCAAGCATATCTCTCATGACCCCGGTCATCATAAGGAAGCCCACTCCTCCTAACATGGCCCAACAATAAATCACAAGAGGCTCTACCAACATAAATACATGAAAATAATACTCAATGCAGCCAAAAACTTCCACACATACTCTTACAACATATGCAAGGCTACAACAACATCAATATAGCAAAACGAGCCTCTTGGCTAGAAATAAACAAAGGCATATCAAGCCATCAAATGTTGCCATCAAATAAAAGATACCATCACAACAAGACCTATTCACTTGCTAGTCCAAAACAACATAGTAATCATCTTGATCATCCATGGCCTATCCACGTGGAAGAGAGTCTAAAATATCCAAGACAGTGTAGAGAAGTAAATATACATAAAACCATTAAAATACATCAAAACTGATAAAAGCCAAATCCAGAAAATATTAACAGACCTCAAATAAAGCCTCTGGTACAAAATCAATATGGGAAAATTAATTAAAATAAGCAAAAACTATGAAAAACACATAAATCAGACATATTCGTGCATTTGCCCAACAGGTACATGCTTTTGTTCAACAGGTTCGCCCATATGTCCAATAGGTTAGCGCATATGTTCAGTAGGTTCGTGCATATGTTCAACAGGTTCGTGCATATGTTCAACAGGTTCGCGCATATGTTAAAACAATGTATATGCATAAATTTGACGGAAATACTCAAAAAACTTACGATAGAAAAATAAAATCTTACACTTAACCAAATTTTACGAAACAAAGACCAACAAGGTCGCCCAAAAATATGGAAATAGAGGGCATAAATGAAATAAAATCTAACGAAGTATAAATCAAAATATATCAAATTTTTCTCATGACAATACTGACAGAGAGAACCAAATAAACTTGGCAGATCTCCAAATATCCCAACAAAACTCTCACAAAATAATCACACTCCGAGAGGGGATTGCAAAAATATCCTCAAACAACTCGAATGGAATCCATAAGAAGAACATTCACAAAGAATAAAAATCTATAGAGTCATGAACACATTCTCAGAAAAACCAAAATATAATTTTCCAGCCAACTATACAGAAACCCACATAACATAAAGTTTCTCCCCAAATATTTATTTCCAAAACTATATTAAGACTATAGAATATGCAATACATATTTCTTTCAACACAAGCCCAAAACACTTGCAAACACGATGCATACACATAGAGGCTATTAAAATTAAAATACATAGGCTCAAGCTCCAACCCACAACCTGAAGTAATGGAATGAAGCTGAAGAAGAGCTCCCACAAAGCCAAACCAAAATCCAACCAAGCTCTAGCCAAAACCAAGGAAAAAACTTACTAGAGAAATTTTCCAAAGAAAAGCCAACCCAAAACACATCACGGGAATGAAAATAAAAAGCCAAACAATAACCAAAAACCCTAGCCTCCAAAACAGTCAATCAAAATATTCGATTCTATAATATATTTTACCAACCCCACCATATAATATAATTTTACCTCCCTTTTCAAATTTAACCAATAAGAGAAGAGGGTAGGTAAGATAAATATAAATCATGTTTTTACAATTAGGTGGGAATATTTTATTATTTTATTTTAAAGTGTATTTATACAACCCACTTAATATAAAAGTCAAATTAATAAATAAAACATGAGCCACAATTAAATAAATCAAATGGGGAAATTAAATTAAATAAACCAAAGGCTCATAAATGAATTAAAGAACCAAATAAACATTAAATACCAAATAAATATTAAACCATAGACGATTAAATAAATAAGCAATTAAATACCAATAAAAGGTCAAATCACAAATAAATATAAAACCGCAATATAAGCTAAACAATAAATATTAAATCATCATTAAAATAAATAAATATTTAAATATCGAATAATTAAATACCCAAAAAGGCAAGAATCCAATAAATTAAATTAAACATTAGATAATCAAATAGTCAAATCGCTATTAATCAAAATAATTAGAATAAACATTATTAACTATTTAATCTCGCATCAATAATCAAATAATCACTCTCGACATAATAGAACTAACCAACCAATACTAACATACTCACAACACAAAAGAAATCAAGCTTACTAACTAACATGGCGACTTGCGCCAAGACATTGACGACTCATAGTGAACAACTTAGATCTAGAGTATGTGAGGGGATCCTATGTCAACTCCGAACCACATACCATTGGGATTTAAAGACATGCTCAGACCTGTGGATCCAGGTGGAGTCGGTGTATGGTATCTGCAAATCCTGCATCCACAAAGCAACAATATGACATATATATATATATATATATATATATATATATATATATAATAACAAACAAGGGTTAGAGAATCACAACGACACATCCCGCTCGCAATGAGTGATGTGGCATTGTCTCTAACCCGAAGACAGTCTTACAACAATAAAACAAACCATAAGATCAACTCATCATAGATAATCATTAAATATGGTCAGTACATAAAAGCATCATCAAGTGCATGATTAGTATAATTCATGATTATAGTAAGGCATGTAAAATCCATCAACACTTATGCTCATCAAATCACATGATCAATATAATCTTTCGATAATCAATCACATAATAAGTATTTAGTGTCTAATAAATTACACGATCAATAATGATAGTATCAACATCATATAAATCACTTGTAATGGCCTATGCCCAATAATGTCTATCATGCATGAATTAAAAGTCAACTCTAGTCAAGACAAGTCAAGTCAAGAGTGGACACTACATGAAACAATTGCAGAGGGGGGAAATGACGAAGAAATCGATGTTCCACTTAAGTCTTTTCATAGCTTCAAAGAAAAATTAAAAAAAGAAATGATTGTAATCTACCTTATTTGATAATGACTACTTTTTATGTGTTAATGAATGTAATTATGTGCTAATGAATGGTTATAAATGATATGTGTTAATGAACATTATGTGATATTAATGAATGAATGTTATATTTTATTAATGGTAGAAAGAATGAATGATTGAATGTTATAAGATGTTAACGGGGAATTTATAGTGATGTTAGGGGGGGGAGGGGCCAAATGAGCTTCCACCTTCATGTGGTTGGCCCTGTTAAGTAGAGAATATTAAACTATTCTCAAAACCAAGCGAAGCTCAATAAGATAACACACTTTTCAATATTTCATTATGTTGCACAGTTAATCTTATTGAATAACGTATATTGAATCTTAATTGTAGGGTCCAATAGAGCCAACACGAACAACAACACCACAAGTTGTTGGGTATAATGAACTCCCATATTGTCTTGTATGTACACTAATAGTATGAGTTACTTCTAGTGTTGATATCCATGGCAAGACTACAAAAGTTATGAATATGCCTCATCCTTGTAAGTTTTTTTATTACTTGTCATTTTCTTTAGCATTTTCTACTTCATGAATGAGATGTTTTCAGATGTCTATTCCATGAATACCTCTCTCTTGTATGCTTCATGATCGATGTGTCTTCAACATGTCCACTCCATGAGAACCTTTCTCATATATGCTTGTACCTTATGTGTATTTATGTATTACTTCATGGTTTACATGTATGATTCATGCCTTTCATGTATTCATATGTATGGTTTGTGCTTTACATAGCTCCTTCATGCCTTATGAGCATTACTTCATGCCTTGTAGTCTTCTCAAAATATTGCAAAATCATTCAACAAGAAAAAGAGTAGTAGAGGCTACATACCAAAATAAATTAGATCTCCCTCTTTATTTCCTCACTTTCTTCCCTATTTTCTTCCTCCCTTATTTATCACTTCCCTTTTTCTTTATATTTCCTTGATATAACTAGCCTTTTCTCCTTAATGTTCTTCATGAATTGAAAGACTCCTTTACACTCCCCACTTTACATCCATGGAAACTACCTCCATAACTTCACTTAGTGTGAAGTAAATATTCTCTTCTACCATGGCCTTCATATATCTTTCATATATCCTTTCATATATTACCATCCATATATATATCGACCTCATTCTAAGACTTTGAATCTACCTCTTCTACCTCATTATGTGACAACAAAATATGAGGATTTAAGAGAAGCTTCAAATCATAATAGCCCTTAGCATTGGTTCAAAAAGAGTCTCATATTATGCCTCCTAGATTGGATGGCTTTGATCCTCATCACACTATTCATCTTTGTCCTCCTCATTGGATTCTTTGCACTCGTGATGACAAAATTGTGAAGATTATATTTCAACAAATTTTCATTTTTTTTTCTTGCTTCTGATTCAACGAGAATCGGTTAAGATATCCTTTAGGTGAAATATTTTTGTCCACCTCTGGTCAATGAAAAGAAATGTATTTTCATGTATAAAAGAGAGGATGGATGGTGGGTTTTTTGAGAGGATGGATGTATTCTACTTTTGTTCTAGGAAAGCTTTTGATCTTTTGCAATTAGTATGGTTTTTTTAAGGTGACTCTTTATATGTCCTAAAATTGTATGAGCCTAATAGCTTCTACTCTTGTTGATAGTTTGGTGGCTCTAAACAATGGCTCCTTCGAAGAAGCACGATCCTTGTAATTTTGGCCTTCCATGATGTGAAAAGAGGTTATGTTATGAATAATGGTCTAGATGATTTAGTTATTTCTTATTATTTTGAGTATGAGTAAATTTGGGCTTCCTTGGCTATGGTCACTATTTTGTACTAACTATTGTGATTTAGTGTGATTTGAGCATGGACTTCAAGTATTCAAGAGGGTGGAAACAATCTTCAAGTGTTAGGGGGTACGCACCCTTGACCAAGGGATGAAAGTATCGGGAAAGTACAAGTGATTCATGTGTAGATCAATGTATCATTGACCTATTAATTCATAGCAACATTATCAAATAAACAAGCAAAGAGGTATGTTGAGTGCATATATACATTTTATGTTGCCATTATATAAGTAAGATATCAAACATGTAACCTAGATTGATTTGCAATTTCATTCATAAATATTAGATCTTCCTTTTGGATTTTTGAATGCATAATGTCTCGTTGATTTCAGGATCTTTATTGCAAGTACTCTTTTCAGCATGAAACTCTACTCATTGAGGTCTCTTACTAAATGCAAGTCAGTTATCCTATCAATTATGATACATTTTGCATGCATTTTATGGGGAAATCTTATTAATAGCTATGACTGGGTTTTTCATTGTTTTGTGAAAACATATACAAGTAGATTGAGACATTGGAGTTATAAAAACCGTAAATTGTGTTTGAGATCATTGTCCTAATTGTAACAGTCAACCACCATTGGCCCAAGGCCACACCAAGGTTTGTGCATACTAGTGTAAGGGCTACTCTTAGGACATTTTATTACCATTACATATCCACACCTAGGTTTCCAAACATAACTTGTTTGAGTAGGCAGTATCACTTGTAAAATTGTGATTGCCACAATTGGTACCCTTAGGGCATTCATTAATATTTGGTCTATGGCAATTTTTATGGCTTCTAAATGCTTCTATGGGGTGTGAAGGGGTTCCACACATCTCTTCCAACATTCCATCCAAGGCACTTCACTCTCACCTATCTTATATTCCACTTTCTCTATGTTGCTATCCCAAAGGTCCGATACATGAAGAATATCAGACCAATCAATCAAATCTAGCATGTGTCTGAGAGGTTTTGGAGACTTGCAAGAAAGAGAAATGAAAATACATATTTACAAGAGCCTTTCCAACCAGTGGTGTGAGTTTTTAACACTGAAAAGGCCAAAAATACACTTTTTCCCACTCATTGGAAACCCTAGGGAGTGTTTTGATAGTTTTTGGAAAAATAGTGATATCTTCTTCACAATTTGATGGATCTCAATGCTACAAAAGATGAAATGAAGTTAATTCAATTCTCTACCATATACAATTGACTTGTAATGAAAATATGATGAATTTTACAATTAAAAATAATGAGAATCAAACTGAAACATTTTTGTATGAACAAAAATCTCCAACTTCATATAGTAAAACTTTCAAAATTCAACAAGAAAAACTTGGGTGGTGTGACAAAGGCCTATTTATTCCCATCCAAGTGGGTTACAATGTCAAACCACCAAAAACCAAACTCTCAACCAAATTTTAAAAAGTTGTCATGACAATAATGACAACTTTTTACAATTTTTACAATTTTTGCCCAATGGACCTCAAAATTTCCCAATTAGGTCCAGATACATAATAATGGCCTCAAGTGGCCTTATTTACATGAAATAATACAAAAAAACTAAAATCTTAAATTTTGACCATTTTGGCCAAACCTAGGTCTCTAGGGTGATCCTACACCATCAAACCATGTGAATTAGCAAAAACAAACGTGTTTTGGAAGTTTTAATGAGAGAAGATATAAATATTTCTACCTCTCAATAAATAAAAAAATACCACAAATCTCATTATTGATAAGAAAGTGTTTAGTGATTCATAGAGTTCCCCCAAACCCTTCAACAAATAAATTTAGCAATCTCCCCATTGGCCTATCCTCAAGTGACAAACATAATATACAAGTTGAGAAACCATTCTATATTGTGAAATCAAAATGCATACCTTTTGCATTGGTGAGATGTGAAATTGGGCTTGTAAAATTTTTTGCAAAACCATCTCATGTTTTCACCTTTATTTATTTTGTGAATTGGAGCTTGGTCTAGGAGGTTAGAAAAGTTGTTTTGTAGGTTGTAGCAGTAATAAAGTGCTAGAGGAATTTAGAGAGAAGTATTCTTGTAACCCATTTGAAGGAATAACACAAGCATTGTTCTCTTTGGTGTGTTTTTTTTCTCACAAGGGTTTCACCATGCCAATCACATTTTCTTGAAAGATTCTAAACCCTTTTTAACAAACCCATCCTATGCTTATCTTGCAATCGTAACATTTCATGAGGTGACAACAACTATGAGTTTTAATAGATGCTTTCATTAAAGGAGTTACTGCATATCCTTCCTCAATTGTGTAAACTACTTTGTGTAACAATAATCAACAAATCCATAACATAAGAATTCACAAATTAAAAATTCACAAGTGTTTTAATTCACAATGACAATGGTTTCATATCCCATCCTTTATGGGTACCCTTGGACACACCTATTGGCCACTAGACTTTGATCACCCTTTCAAGGATTGATCCAACATTACAAGGAAATATAAACATCATGGTAAAATAGTCTTGGGCTTGTGACATCATAACAAGGGCAAATTAGTGGATCTCAACAATGCCACACATACTATCATTGATGGTTACTAGTCCTTTGCAATTAGGAATGTCAAGGTTGATGGCCAAAGGCCAAATCAACACATCTACACCTTTAAAAAAAAACCCTTGAAACTAACTTGCAGAACCTACACAAGAACTAGGACCCATCTCTTGGACTTCCAACCTCCCAAACCCTCCAACAAGACTTTGTTTTGCAGCAATGACACTAGTAATTTCAATTTGTCACAATTTTTCCTTCTAGGATAGTCAATAGTGCTTGTGTTCTTCCTTTACAACATGATCTCCAACCTTGTTGATTAGATGCACAGGGCCCCCACATATCTCTCTATCACCAAACACAAGGTGAATTAATCGCTATTCATTGAACATGGTGTATATTCAATCTTGTTGTCCGTAAATGTCTGATACATGGAGATATCAGACCCTCACTCCTTCACCACAAATACAATGTGAGAAAGAGAGAGTGAGCTTAGCATATAAATGCTTCAAGAGAAGAAACCCCTTCAAAAAGAGAGATAAATCCCAACCCATAAATAATGGAAAAAAAAACCACCCAAGTAGAGAGAAATAAAGGGCTAAATATACCTTAAACTTATTTTGTATTGTTTTGTGAATGTCTTGACATCTATTTGTAATTTAGGAGGTGTTGGATATGATTGTTCTATGAATAAGCTCTTGATTCTGGTGAATGTGAACCTCTATGTGATTGATGCTATGCAATTTTTATGGTACTAGAGTTTTTATAGAATATGATAAATGGTCATTCGAGCTAGATACCAAAATTGAGGCGAATATGTTGAAGGCAAATGGATTTTTCTACTAAGATAGAGTTGTACCATTCCCATTATGTTGATAACCTAAAATGGAAACCTAATGGGGGGCAATGTTGAAAACATGCAAGGGAGTCAAAGGCTACAAGCTTAAGAAAAACATCCAAAGTAGGTTTCAAGTAGATAAAGTCATTGCAAACCAAATGTGACTCATACAACTAGCTTATGAAAAGAACAAAGAAGAACAAGAGCAACTAACTTAGATAAAGTAGATAGAGTCATTTCATCTCCCTGATTGGGTTTCTCTTCTTCCATTGGTGTTCTCCCTTCCTTTTCCAAAAAATTGGTTTTAAAGGCTCTTGTGTTTGAGTTAGCTAGTTCCCTATCAGCACCATTTTTAATAGGTTTACCAGTACTCAGTGGTTCATACAACCCTCTTAGGATTTGGACCATCTCAACCATAGTGCGCCTCATATTAGCTTGAAACCAGTGCGCCTCATATTAGCTTAAAACATATGCCCCCTACTGGTAGCTAATGGGGATAGAATACCATTCGTTGTACATATCAATGAGGTGTGCTTTATGTCTAGATAATAATCAATTCTTTTTTTTAAATAAATAGCTGTCAGAATTATGACGACAACTAAACTTTTCATCAACGATGAGATCGTCGGACCAACAACATTCTCATTGATGTAAAGTTTTTGGCTGTCATCGCAATTCTGATGCCAACTAAACAAACATCTGACAAGGATGTTGTATGTCTGATGACACTTCCTTGTTGGATAGTTGTCGATGCATATTACTGCCAACCAACGACCAAACTGTCAGACCAACAAGATTCTCATTGGTGCAAAGTTTCTGGTGGCTATCAAAATTTTGACAACAACTAAATAAGCATCCAACAAGGATGCTATATGTCTGATGACATTTTTGACTGGAAGAGCAATCATGGACATTGTCAACAGAGTTCACAGTGTCGTCATAATTCTGATATTCAATGGCATCATCAAAAAGTCCGATGATGAGTTTTTGATGCCTTCATTTGTCGGCAGTTTGATGAAAAGTAGTTGCAATTCCGATGATCAGTAGTTGGAAATTAGCCCCAAATTTACTAGTGGGGGTAGGAGTGGACTCTCCAAAACCAAGCCTATGTGAGATGGTGGCTACTTCAGACATCTGCACATAAAATTCCACAAGTATAAAAATGGGGGTCGGGAATTGAATGGAGGCCTGCAGAAACGCTTCTTGGGGTTCAAACAGTGTCCCGACGGGTGCTAATGTAAGGGCGGTGGGAATTTGGGTTTGCATTGTGACAAGAGGGACAACGAAAGAAACAACTTGAGAAAAAGGAAAAGGCAAAGAAGGGTGTACCTGAACCATAGAAGTCACCAACCACTGAGGATCTGAGGGAATCCCTGGGGCTTAGGATATTTCTCTTCAATACTTATAACCTCTACGTCTTGTCACTGGGCCACCTCAGGAGATGAGTACCCACGTGGGGAGCTAGCACCTATCTCTTCATTAGATTTATTGTATTGGCACCATTCTAGCTTGAAATTCTCATCCAAGGGGGCATTCCTGATATTAGCCCTAGGATGACTCACTTCCTATCGATAGATCCAAAAATCCTCCCTCTTCTTTCTCGGCCAGGAATCAAAAGTCGTGGCTTCTAGCACTGCCTGGGGAATGGGCTTTGTGAGGTTATACTTTTGCATGACTAGATAGAAGCTCAACCACAGGGGTTGCTTTAGGATGGGAAAATCATTTAGACCCACATACTGATTTGGGTCATCGACCTGTGGATTTGTGCATCCCTCCCACGAGCTCCACGGGTCATGCTTTACTGCATTTTTTCTTTTGCTAAGACACCCATCTGGGTCATAACTCCAAGAATCATCAATCACCACTAACCCGAGTTGCACCAGCTTGGATGTCAAGACTTCCTCCTCAATGTTCCTCTGGACTAGAGTGATGGGACCAGTTTCCTTATGGTCTTCAGTGATGGAGGTATCATGCTTTCCTACTCCAATGGCCCTCTTGATTCTTACCAACTGCCACTCTATTTCTAGAGAAAGGATTCTCTTAGTCACATAGGTGGGTAAGCGGAATGGTTCCTCAGAGAAACCATGCACTCAGATGAAAGATAAATCACTACCTATGAACTAGTCATAGGGGGACATTTATTATACATCTAGTTCATTTGAGCCTGAGAGAAGTGGGCAAGCGGTTCATTAGGGATGGAACCAAAGTCCCTAAGGACGGGAGTTAAGAAATAGTCAGAAAATTGTTATACATCATAAGAAGCTAGTAGAATGGGTGTCCAAGATGACACCGACATCTTGTTCCCCAACTTGTCACATGTAGCCAACCGCATGTGTTGGCTGAAAAAGACCTCATTCTGGTGCAAGAGCAGATGGACCAGGACCGAGGTAAATTTGAACCGCCGCAACTGCTAAAACTCTGACAACTGCCTTATCATGGCTCTGGCTATAAAGACCAAGAAGTCAAAATGGAAAGACTCCCTCTGCTTTCAGCATTTGAAAAGGAAACTCATCATAGCGGCCGTGATTTTCTGGTCATTTTCGTGACTGCATAGCCATGCAAGAGTAGATGAGATATCTTTGAGGTCATCATGTTTTAGGTAACTGTAGGACAAAGGGAGCCTTGGGAGCCTAGATGACAGACTCCGATTGAGGGTACTCTAGCAAAAAGATGAGGCATCCCTTCTGGTATTCTAGAATTCTTCCATAGTCATCTCAGAGAACACCTCTGTCCCTTCAAAGATGAGACAACACATCATATCCCTTAGGGCTTCTGGGGAGATCACTACTCTTAAGAACAAGCCGCTGAGTAAGAGAGTTCCCCAAAAACATCTACCCACAGTCTCCCTTGAGCGACACTTGAGGATATAGCTTCGGCTTCCATTTTTTGCAAGAGAGCTTCTCCCTATCAACCTTTCAAAAGAAACTAGATACTTAGGTTACAAAAGAGCAATAAGATGAAAATCGGGTGACCTCATTCCTTTAATGCACTGCATGCCTAGATTTTTGCAAAAGGGGACGCTTAATGGAAAGCATCCATTTACACGTATGCCAACTCACTTTTTAGTTCCAATTAACCTTGATGAGGACGAGCGCTACCATCTACATTTTTCAAGAGAAAAATTATTTAGCCTGTCATTAATTGAAGCCACTTGAGATGAAAATCTCATCCAAATAGATCTCCTCCTTAACCAAGCAAATCGGCAGCCAGCGGGGCTCGCACAAGTTAAGACAGTCTTGCGGGAGTTATGGTTTAAAATGCGATGTACCTACACATATGCACGACATCTATTCACATCACCTCCTTCCTCGAGGTACCGGGTAGGACATTGCCAATTCTAAATTAGATCTTATTTTTTTTATGCAAATTAATGAAGAATGAGAGGAGCATTGGAATTCAAGATTATTGGTGTCTTTACCACTTGTCACCTTGAGCTGAGAATTCATTATAAATATGTCTTTTCAATCATTCTTTGCATAGTATCAGCTTCAATGATGGAGTTTCTTCAGGAAATGGATACTCTTTTTAGACTCATCAGCAGCAAGGCTCAGGTCACTTTCCTTGGAAACATTTTTGACTGGAGGCTGCAGATGATGACAAGGCAGAAGAATCCCTTGATAATTGTGGTTGTCAAATGGGGGCTTGGTAAAGATTTTATAGATAATGTGGACCAATATCGCGTAAACACGGACATCTGTTCACATTTTGTGGCATCGCTGCTGGATTTCGGACTGGCTGGGCTGTTGACCTCAAAACTCATCAAGGCACTCTTCTCCTAGGATTATCTAGGGGGGTTGGAAGATTCAGTGGCATACTACATCCCTTTCAGGGGATTTCCTCTACCGTCTGATCTGAGGCACTTCATTACTTCCGACGAGGAGGTAACTTGGCACCCGCTTATTGGCGGTCTGAGGACGATGACGTTGTCCTCCCATCATTTTTGAGTGGAGCTCGCTCTAAAGTTTCTCCTACGAGTCCATCTGATAGTTCCTATTTCAGATGGTACCGAATGGTACTCTGATTTTAGGGACTACATTTTTCCATGGGTCTTGACGCCGCACATTCAACTGAATCTAGTCGTTGTCTACATGGTTGGGGTGCCTGGTCGCGATTTTGACCATGAGTGGTCAAAGGGAGAGGCTACTTCAAATGATAGTGGAGACCTAGATTTTTAGATGGAGGATGATGAAGATGGAGAGGATCTGTGAGAAAATGGCAGCTTGTCTTTGAGGGCTTCATCTTACTTCTTTTTGTAAAAAATAGGCCGAAGGCCTGTTCATGAATTGTATAAAAGCAAAATACCCATAATATAATGATTTTCCTTTTTGTTTAATCATGGTGTATCTTGTGATTTCATTTTGCCTTCTTGAGAATATGACTGGGAATAATTAAATAAATAAGGCACACAAAAGCACTATTTACATTATATACATTTAGAGAGAAAATGCTAATGAAAAGGTTTAAGATGGAACCCGTTAACCAAGATCCAGAGAGAGTCCCCCTGCATATCTTTGAGGTTGTTCGAATTGGAACCTTTGAAGCCTATGATGTGGAAAGGTCCCTCCCATAACCCATCAAACTTAGCATGTTTACTGGTCTTGGATTCTCTTTCATTATACTTCAACACAAGGTCACCTTGTCTGAATCCTAGATCATAACTCTTTTTGCTATTGAACTACCTCTTGATGGTTTGTTGATGGTTCTGGAGAGATGTGAATGCTACTTCCCTAGCCTCTTCTAATTCCATAATCTCCTCCAAATTTATGTCCATGGGACTTCTACTTCTTTGATAGACTTGAGTAACTACAGGGCGGGGATTTCCAAGGAAATGGGAAATAGTGCATCCTTACCATAGACCAGCTTGTATGGGGAGTTCTTTAAGACCTTCTTGGCCATTATCTGGTTATCCCATAGCACACTCCTCAAGTGGTGATGCCACTCCCACTTGTACTCCGAGCCTATCCTTTTAATGAGTCTAATAAGATTCTTATTGTTGTGCTTATGAAGTGTGATACCTACAGCTGCAACATAAACACTCAATAGATCATTACAAGCATGGCTAGAAAATAATAAGCAAACAAAGATGAACCATGAAAAAGCGACCTATCGCCTCCTAAGAGATGCGAGTATGGATTTCCTCTCAGATCTGGATAAGCAATCCTAGTGACTTGACTACACCTAGATGGAGGATTTGAAATGATAATGACATGCAAATATGATATTGATTATGATAGATTGATCCAAGACACTAATTAAACTAATTATATGCATGATTAAGCTATGATGATGATGCAATTAAGATAGAAAAGAGATTGATTAAACTACATAATTCAACAATTATGTTAAAAAATGATCAAATTAAGCTAATGCAATTGCCTATAACAATAATGCTCAAATGATATGCCTATAGTAACAATGCCTAAATTGATAATGAGATGGGATCCTTATTGCTCCAAAATAGGGGGATATCTATAGGATTTCCAAGGCCAGGGGTGAGGAGGCAGGAATCAACGGTCAAGATTGAGTTTGAAGATATCAAGGGTGAAATTGGAGGAGGTTGGAGAAGAGGTTGGAGGAAGGGACATTTGTCATCTCTGTTGTGACAAGTGTCAAGGAGCTTTTCTCATAAAAGGGCAAGTGTCCAAGAGAGGAGACATGTGGCCAAAGTGCCATGTGTCTCAAGAAGAAAATATCCACACCATAGGAGGTTAGGATAAGGAGGTTAGAATGTGCAAGATAGGATAGGGTTGGTTAAATCCCGAGTTAGGTGGAATGGGTTAGGTTAGAGGGATGATTAGGTTAGATGGTTAGAAGCTAGGAGGCATGTGGGTAATTTTAATTTAAAAATACAAAATAATAGGAAAAGACTAATTAATTTTCAACAACTCATAAATTGATTTCTTTTAATTAATTAGAGGATTAGAAGAATTGATTAAAGTGGGGGGAAGATTAATTAATTTGAATTAATTAATCAAAGGAGACTATGAAATGAACTTAATGAATAAATCCTTAGATTTATTAATAAGTAGATGAAAGGGAGAATTTAATCAAATTTGCCTAATGAATTCAATTAAATTAGGAAGGGGGATTAATTAAATAATTGCTTATTTAATTAATTATCTTCAGACCATTTTTAGGTGTATACATTTTGCCCCTCTTTGAAGCGAAGTGTGATGACATGTTGATTCAAAGAATAATCTCATTTTGATGATGATATTGGTAGGATTCCCCAGCTATTGATTGATAAATTGTGATATGATGATGCTGCCTCAAGAGATCAATTGAGATAATTGACCTTTGGAGTTTTTGGATCTTTGCGAAATTAATATCCCGATTAGGAATGATTTGATTTCTGCAACTGTGGTTGATGAAAACGTGAGTTATACGATCATGGTGATGTGGTTTTTATTATTGATAAAGCTTGATTGATTAGATTGATAAGATCGAGATTCAATCTGGTTTCAGGATTGACACCTCCTGTATAAGACAAAGATGATCAAAGCGTCTAGTTTCAGTAATGATATATCCTATATAAGACATGATCAGAACATCTGGTTCCAGGAAAGATACATCCTATATAAGACATGATAGGATAGATTTAGATGTGATTGATTGATAGAATTGATAAGGTTGATTGGATAAAGAACTAAGAGTTTGTTGATATCAAGTTGCAAGAAGATTCAGATATGCTGATGTTGGTTCTATTGAGGGGGGAATATAAGATTTTTGCTGGGTCAACAATATCTGGAGAGAGATGAGTTGTCAGTCTGATTGTGTATACACTTATGATGATACCTTGATGATTCCTATGATAGATTTAACCTTGGATTAAATGAGCATGCAGGATCCCATGCAAGAATGAAATGCAAGCTAAATGCAAATGCCAATGCAAATGAAATGCAAAGCTAGAACCGAACCAGTCACTGGGTTATTGCGTTTTGTCATCATTGAGATTTTTAAATGTGGGAAGTAAGTGCAAACATCAATGGTATAATTGAACCATGATGACCTGAGCATGACTTTCCTAGATTTTGATATTGCAAGTTAGCACAAGCATCGAGGTATAATTGAACCAAGATGACCTGAGTGTTGCTTGCATAAAAAGGGCAGTATTAACCATTTCAATATGCAAATCGGAAATGTCTTCAATGATACTCCAATGATCATGTCCCAAGACAAATTTGCACATATTAATGATTAATTTACAGACAGCAGACAAGAAAAATATCATTTTCCTTCCTTGTTCCTCTAGTCAAAGACATCCTAGAGTCACTCAGAAATCATGATAGTGAAAAATCAAGATAGAAAAGTTGAACAATCATGCTAAAATCATTATCCAAAAGATACCATCCATTGAAAAGTGTGTGATGTGCCTAGACTGTCTTTGTGATAGTTTGATGGTTAACAATTTGATCTCGTGTTCAATGTTGGACGTGTCTTAGTTTTCGCTTGATAAGGGTTGCCTAACTGTTGTTCTTCCCGTTTGATTAAGCTCAAAATGATAAAAAAATTTGCCCTCAGCTAGGTGCAGGATTTTACCCCAAGCCTAGAAACAAATTCAATATGATATACCCAAGATCCAAACCATGGCAAGAAGCCACCTGGGATACCTGTGTATGTACAATGGCTTTATTATAGATATGAACAGCGTTGCATGAATGCAACTGGAAGGATGCATGAACTAATAGATGAAAGAGCTAGCTGACAGATAGCGCCTATTTGGCTAGGTTTTCACCATCTGTTTTATTGCACTTTTTCTCATATTTGATTTTTTTTTTTTTTTTCTAGTTTTTCATTGTTTTTGGATTTTTCTAGTTTATCACTGTTTTTGGATTTTTTTGCTTTTTCACTGTTTTTTGGATTTTTCTGCTTTTTCAGACATAAAAACTATTCAGATGCATGCTATTGATGGGTTCTTCGAGCTCATCTTCATCCTGTGTTGATAGTTGATATGCTCCTGACCCAAATACTATTGTGACCACAAACATACCTAACCAGTTTGGTTCAAACTTTCCTTTCTTTTCTCGATCTACCTGGTTGCGTGGATTTTCCTTTAATACTAGTTCCCCAACTTGAAAGACTCATGGTTTGACCTTATGATTATAACTTCGGCACATTCTTTGTTGATATACCTTTAAATGATCAAAGGCATTTTGTCTTCATTCCTGGATCAATTCTAACTCTTGCAATCTAGATACTCGATGTTCTTTATCTGGGATAAATCTTTTAATGATACTTGTAGAGAAGCTATCTCTACTTCTATTGAAAGTATTGCTTCTGATCCATAAACAAGAGAGAAAGGTGTGGCACCTGTTGGTGTACGGATATTGGTATGGTAGGCCCATAGAGCAGGGTTCAATTGAATATGCCAATCTTTTCCAACATCATTTACTGTCTTTTTGAGGATTTTCAAAATAGTTTTATTTGATGCTTCTGCTTTCTCACTCCCTTGTGGATAGTAGGGTGTGGAAAATCTATGTTGGATCTTGAATTTTCTCACATAGTTCTTGTACATCCTGATTCTTGAACGATCGCCCATTATCAATGATAACGGTCATGAGTATTCTATAGCAACAGATGATGTAGTTCAAGATAAATGCAACAATTTGTTTTCTTATGATATTTGTGAGAGGTACTGCCTCAATCCATTTTGTGAAATATTTTGTAGCTACAAGGATGAATTTGTGACCATTAGATGAAGAAGGATTTATCTTTCCTACTAGATCAAGACCCCATTGACAAAAAGGATAAGATGTTGCCAAAGCATGAAGTTCTTGTGTTGGTGCATGAATCAAATTCCCATGGATCTGACATTGTTTGCATGTTATAGCTATCTGAAAAGAATCTCGTTCCATAGTTGGCCAATAATAGCCCAAGCATATGAGTTTTTTCGAAAGGGTAAGACCACTTGAATGAGTGCCACAAATGTCATCGTGGACTTCATGTAAGGCCTTCTCTGATTCTTCTTGTTCGAGACATATTGAAAGAGTACCATCTAGACCTCATTTAAATAGGGTATCCATGACAAGAGTATAATGGGAGGATTGGAGAATAAAATTTCTCTTTTGATTTTTCGATAAGTCAAGAGGGAGGATATTATCTTTCAGGTATATGTAAGTTTTTCCATAGTGGGAGGAATCATGCCCAACAAGGTGACAAATACTTTGGGAATCAGGACAATTATGAGAAGAGTAAAACAATTCTTCCACCAGAAATTCATAACGATGTTGATTTTCTTGTGTCTGAAGTAGAGAAGCAAGTGTAGCCATGGCATCTGCTGCTTTGTTGTCATTCCTTGGAATCTGTTGAAAAGTTATTTCTACAAAGTATTTCTTGATATCATCAACCATCTTTTTATAAGGCATTAACTTTTCATCCTTTGTTTGATAATTGTCATTGATTTGATTGATGACGAGCTGAGAGTCTCCAAAGACTTGAGGTTGTGTATTGTTCCATTCTATAGCCATTTTGATGCTTGTAACCAAAGCTTCATATTTTGCTATATTGTTGGTGCATGGATAGCTTAATTTGTATGCTTTTGGAATCGTATGACCTTGTGGTGTGATGAATAGAATACTTGCTCTTGATCCATGCTATGTATATGAACCATCAAAGTATAATTGCCATGTTTTTGTGGTGACTGTTAGGATATCAGCATTGGGAAATTCAATATGCAAAGGATGATTATCCTGAAGCGGTGCCTTGGCTAGTTGGTCTGTAATGACTTGTCCTTTTATATCTTTTTCGTCTACATACTCAATATCAAACTCACTCAGGATCATGATCCATTTCGCTAATCATCTTGTTAGTGTTTGTTTACTGAGTAAATACTTCAATGGATCGATTTTAGCTATCAACTTGATGGAATGAGATAGTAGATAGTTTCTTAATTTTTTAGAAGCAAAAACTATTGCCAAGCATGCCTTTTTTGTTGGTGAATAGTTGATCTCATATCCCACTAATGTTCTATTTATGTAGTAGATGGCTTGTTCTTTTCCTTCATTATCCTATTATGCGAGCATAACTCCTAATGATACTTCAGTGGTCGATACATAGAGTAATAATGGCTTTCCTGGAATTGGTGACATTAGGATGGGTGGTTGCATGAGATATGCCTTGATCTTATTGAATGCGTCCTCACATTGATGGTCCCACTTGAAATGAACATTTTTGTGTAATAGATGAGTAAAAGGTTGACATTTATCTACCAGTTGAGAAACAAATCTTCTGATTGACTGGAGTGTTCCTTGGAGTGATCTGAGTTGACTGATATTCTTGGAAGATGCCATTTCCATGATTGCTTTGACCTTAGCTAGATCTACTTTGATACCTCTAGCTGAAACAATGAATCCCAATAGCTTGCCTGAGGTGACACCAAAGGCACATTTCTTAGGATTTAGTCATAGCTTATACTATTCTAACCTATCAAAGATCTTTTCTAGTATTCCTATATGGTCTTTTATATTGTATGATTTGGCCAAGATGTCATCCACATAGTCTTCCATGAATGTATGCATCATGTCATGGAATATCATTTTCATAGCTCTCTGATATGTAGCACCTGCATTCTTTAGTCCAAAAGGCATGGCGTTCCAACAGACATGTGAAAGCTATATTTTCTTGATCTTCAGGTGCTATTTTAATCTGATTGTATCTGGAGAAACCATCCATTAGAGAGAACATGGAGTGCCCAACAGTTAAATCAACAATGTTGTCAATGTTAGGCAAAGGAAAATAATCCTTTGGACATGCATTATTAATATCTCTAAAGTGTGTGCATATTCTGATACTTTTGTCTAGTTTTGAAACAAGAACGATGTTGGATACCCATTGAAGATAAGCTACAGGTCTAATGAATCCGAGATCCAATAATTTCTTTAATTCTTCTTTGACTAGGATAGTGATATGCAGATGTATTTTCCTTAATTTTTGTTTAACTAGTATGGCTCCTGGACTGACATTTAAGTGATGCATAATAAGCTCTGGATCTAACCTCGACATGTCTGCATATGACCAAGCGAAATTGATTTGCCTTCATTTGAAGAATTCCATATATTGTTGCATTTCTTCTTCTGATAGAGAATTTGTTGGATGTAGGATCTTTGGTTGCTCTATTGTCCCAATGTTAACTGCCTATGTTGGTTCGATCAAAATGGATGACCTTTCTTAATAGTGTGCAGGTAAAGTGTCAAATCTCCCATCTTCTGATGCCTCCAGGAGGTTTTCACCGTTAGATGTGTCCTTTCTTTTTACTTTTTTCTGATCTAATGTTTCCAAGAAATGGTTTTCAGCATTAGACCTAATATTGTCTTCTCTATTTTCCTTTTTGCGACTAGGAGATTTGGCACCCACTTGACTAGAAGATGCGTTGTTGAAATTCCTGGTGAAAGTTGTTGCGGGTTCGATTGTATTAAGATATATGGATATGGCATGGTCATTTGGAAAGGTCTCAATGGCAGTATGTCCTTCAGTTTCCCAATCAACAAGTTCAGGGTGGATTAGAGGTAAGGGGTCCTTAGGTTGAGATGTTTTGAGAGTATCAAGGGTCATGATGGATGTATCAAAGTTTTTGATATGTATGTCGATGTCTAGAATAGTACTCTCATCACAATGACCTTGCACCAAAAGCTCCTGATCGTCCTCGATTAAGTCCAAGTCAGTCGAATGTGATTCTGATTCAAGTGAACTAGTACCTAACGTTTGCCCTGCATACATGTGAACTACATCGACTCCTACATCTTCTTCAAAGCAATTTTCTTGAGCTGATTCTTTAGAGTGATAGGAATCCCATTCCCATTCATTATAATCTATATCACTTGCAGCTTGCAATCTACAGATTTGTTCATATAGTGTTTGATTTGTTTCTTCAACTTTTCTTGTTATATATTTTCTTCTTTCATATTCAACCTCTTCAGGACTGAGATTGAGTTCTGTTAACCTTGCTATGAGCTCTTCTTGATTAGTACTAGGTTCGTGATTGTTTTGATTGAGATTTAAGGTTGTTTGGGAGGTGCTTTTAGTTTGTTTTTCTTGTTGATTTGAAGCTTGCTTCTTTTCCCATTTCATGTTTGCTTGTGCTTGTTGCTTAGCTGATGTTTCTTCTCTTTCAATTGCCAATTGTTCATGTCTATTTTCATATTCTTCTTGTTGTTCGCTAAAAGATGTGTCTTCTGGTAATGTAACTTGTCCATATCCTAAGCCTATTTTATCTATATCCTATTGAGTATGAGGTTGGATAGGTTCTGATATACCTTCTTTTCTTTTCCTTATAGGACCTGTTTTAGTGTATCCCATTTTCCTGAGAATGTTGAATCCTTTTCCATGCTTTTCTGTAGGTAAGTGGACATTGTTGATCTTTTGTTGAACTTCTTCATCCTTGTATAGCCACTATAGCACATCTTTGTCTTTTGTTTCCTCTAATAAGGTCCCAACACTAACAAATGCTCCATCAAATATCAGAAGATGTTTCACAATTGGTTGTTGTTTAGAGTTTGATGGTTTTCCAAAGGATTTAGGAGAAAGTGGTAATTTTGATATTGAATATTCTCCATTCCCTCGATCTCTTAGCTGCATTTGTTTTTCTATACTTGACAAAATTGAGGCAAATGATTTTTCTTTGGATTGTGTGTTCGAAGATGATGCCTTCCTATTATGAGAAACAATGACTTCTTGAGTTGGTTTGAGATTACTACAATACTGAAATGGATTTGAATCTGTTGAGATTGTGATTTCCTTCCCATTGTAGGGAAACTTTAAGCATTGATGATATGTGGATGGAACATCTTGTATGTCATGTATCCATGGTCTTCCCAAGAGTATGTTGAATGATAAGTCCAAGTCTAGAACTTGGCATGCTGTGTCTTTCTGTAAAGGTTCCACTTTGATGGGTAACATCACAATTCCTTTAGAGGAACTCTCTTCTTCATCATAGGCTTTCATGGTAATATTTTTTGGGGGATCAACTACATCTTCTGAACAACCTAGAGCATGGACTAGACTCAAAGAACAAATGTTTAAGCCAGCTTGTCCATCTATTAGGACACGTTTAACTCGCGTCTTATGAATGATGACTTCGATATGCAAGGGAGCATTATGGGGATGTTGCAAGGACATGCCATCTTCTTCAGTGAATGATAAGCAGTGAGGGGTTGTGAGGTGTCCCACTATGGTTTGGAATTGATCTATATCCAGATCTTTAGACACTGTTGGATCTACCAATGGTCATTCAAGAATTTCTTTGTGTGTAGGTGAAAGCTTTAGAAGTTCTAAGATAGATATTTGGGCAGGCGTTTTCTGCAATTGCTCCACTAGATTATATTGTTTTGTAGTGGATGATGTTTTTGTTGTAGAACTTGGCAAAACAACTTTAGCTTTGCTTCTTGTGATAGCATGAGCAGGTTCTTGATTTTGTTTTTCTTTAACTACAATCACATTTACCATATTATCGTATGTATGAGCATATTTTACCTTCGCTTTACCCTTACCATTATTTGTTGTTGATGATTCACCCTTCTCATAGTTTGGAGGTTGTATGAGATTCATTTGTTGTATGTACATCCATAGTTATTACTCCATTATCAATCAAATCTTGGATGACATGTTTCAACTGCTGACAATTATCTATGTGATGTCCCTTGTTTCAATGGAAATCGCAATAATGGTTATCATTCCACCAAGGTGGTTTTACTTGAGGTTCGTAGTTCCTTTCTTCTGGTAAAGTAATCAATTTGTTTGTGAGAAGTGTCTTTAGTGCTGACCCAAGGGGTTCACCAATGTTTGTAAATTGTCTTCGAAAGAAATTTTTGATAGTTTCTTTTTGGTGATGATTTTTTTGCTGAGCCGTTGCTGAGTGATGGGATAAATTATAAACTAGTTGTTTTGGTTTCACATTGTTGTTATCCACTATTCCATCATTGACAACATTATGATTTCTATTCCAAAACTTTGGCTTATCATTGTGATTGTTGTTATTAGAGTTGTTAGGAGGGTGAACTCCTTCTTTGTATATTTTCAACTCACCTTTCTTTATCATGGCTTCCTCCATTCTAATTCCATTATCAATCATCTTTCCAAAACTTTGATTTCCTTGCATTTTTAGATAATAAATCATTTGATCATTTAGGTTGTCGATGAATATGTCCATTTTTTCATACTTTGGCACTATACAAGGATATTGTGAAGCTAACCGTCTCCATCTTTGTAAAAATGTCATGAAATGTTCTCCACTCTTTCATTTGGCATTACATAGGTCTAGTATTGTTACTTCATGTTGTATGTTGTAAGAGTATTGTGAAACAAACTTATCCACCAATTCTGAGAATGATCTGATTCCAGGTGTAAGTTTGGAGAACCATTCCATAGCTAGTCTCGTTAAGCTTTTCGAAAATAATCTCATTAAGTAGGTATCCTCATGTGCAAACTCCATAATCATTGTGCAAAATTCTTGTATATGATCTTGAGGGTCAGTGCTTCCATCATATTTTTCATATCTAGGAGTTTCACAACCTATAGGAAATGGTATCATGTTTAGATCTATGTCAAATGGATAAGGACATATTTCTTGAAGTGAGTATCTTCTAACATTTCCTCTCTTCATATCTTGAATTTGTGTTTGCAATGTTTGTATTTATTGTGTGAGAGTTGTGATAAGATTATCAACATGATTTTTTCTTGCATAACTATGATTTTGCATTCTAGGAGGATCTTGATCTCTTCTTGTATCATCTCTACCCCTTCTTGTATCTTTATTAGATTGAATGTTATTTAGAATTTCTACGTCATCTCTTTTGGGAATGTAAGTATCCTCATTGGTTCTGGTGTTACTAGATATTGACATGTCATTCATTTTGAGACCAAAAATATCCTCATATTGTTCATTATTAGGGAGAGGGTCACTTCTCTCTTGTGTCAATTTGTTCACATCAAAATCTTGGGGGAGTGTAGCACCAGATTTTGCTAACATTAGGAAATATTTTTCTTTTTCTCCCTCCAATAATTTATGCATAAATTTATCGAATTGAGGATCTTTTTTTATGTCTCTAACATGTTGTTTTGTTATTTCTTCTTCAACTTGTATTTCATCTTCGTGTTCCATGGTTTTATAATCTTCAGTTATTTCAAATGTTTCTATTTCTGTCTCTGCGATCTTTCGTCTCTAAGCCCTGGTTAGAACGGGCATACACGTGTGTTAGATATTGTGCTAGGATTCAATTGTCCAAAATTTGTTTTGATAAGTGATCATCTATCAATGTGATAGAGTGATATGACATGAAAATATGATTCAAGTTTTTTTGTTTTTTTTTTTAAAAAGTTTGCAAGTTTTTCGATCTTCGGTTTTGGAGTGTGCAATGATGATGATTTGATAAAAACCAAGTCCAATAAGAACAATATATCCTACGATGTGGGACAAGATTGTCCTGACCAAATGTTATAGTTTTGTGATAGAGGATGATAGATCCTGATGAGAAACTATTTTTTTGAGTGATCAGTCTATCAAAGAGGGTGATGATGCACTTTGAGATGTTAGATCTTTAACTTGTTGAATGTGAATACTTGAAAATTTGGAGGTGTCTATTTCTAGAGTCTAATTTGACAGATGATAACTTGACCAAGCAAACCAAGAAGACAATCCAAGCATAGCATGACAGATGACAAGTGTTTATGCTTACTGTAAACTGACCGAGCAAATATGACAGATCTGATAAAGACATGCAAGAAGACAGTTCTGGATAGATAGAGACATAAATTTGTACAACAGATTACACAGCCTCGAATGACAATTTAGATAGGCTCATATGACAAACCATAAACTTCACATGATAGAAGACATAAACTTGTACAAGCTCTCTCACAAAACCAAATGACAAATGATGACACAAAACTCCCTGCTAAACTAGCTCTTATGACAATTCTCACTGGATTGGACGATAAAAGATAACACAATTTTTTTTGCTAAATGAGCTCATACAATAATTCTCACTAGACCGAATGATAAAATAGATGCCTCGTACAACAAACTAACAAGATTGTATGACAGAGGACATAACATAGACAAAAACTTTGTTTGGACAGATTTTTTATCAATGAAGTTTGATGTTTTGCTTCTAGTTTCTAGTTTCTTAGATGTCTGATTTTCTGTTTTAGGGACAAAGACATAGCAAACACATGATATGTTATGTGACCTCAAGCACAATACGCTACCTAAGGAATTTGGCTGAGAGAGACAACATTTTCTTGCAAGCTTGGGTACACACCCAATAGCTAATCAAAATATGGTCGTTGAGTCTCACGCAATGGATTCTCAACACCATATTATCTGACTCCAAATGCTAATGGGGACACGATATGGAAAGTTTCTTGGGAGAGTTACTATCTCTCTTATACAAATATTATCCCCCTTTCAGAGGTGAATCAGGTAGCTTCTAATTTAATTGGAACTGGTAAGGGATCTGTTCGGCGTGTTGGGGTATAAACTCAATTAAGAGGTCTCCCAACCTTGAAAACCAAGGTTTGATATACCCGAAGGTACGGAGCAGAGATATTCCCAAGCACTGCCGTTGACTTTATTTTCATCAAATCATGTTTATTTTATAGTGGGTTGGAGTACTTGGCGTTAGCCATTCCCACTTCAGTCATTCCTCTCTCACCGACCTTAATGGCTTTGGCCTTATAGGCTCCTCAAGAGGGCAGGCCCGCTAAAGATATGCACTAATGAAAAAAAAGGATGAGTCTGGCTTTTTGATCACCTAAGAAAGGTGAGAGCATACTCGCCTATCATCAAAACACATAATACATGACTGTTCATTCCCTTTAGCAAAAACAAATGTGCCTAGAAAGTTTAAAGAAGACATAAAGTTTGGTTAAGTCCTCCTAGGTAACCTGCAAAATAGATGCATTAGTAGTCATGATGTTTGGATGAAATGAAGCTTTGACAAGTGTAATCTTCGACAATCATCCTGCAAAAATCAGTTAGGATACCAAAAAACTCACAAACAAACCAGGGTTAGCATTAGTAATAACCAAATTGAAGCATGAAAACCCAAAAATGTAATCGGTTTTGAAAACACATAAACAAAATTCCGTATGACAATTCTCACCTAATCGTACAACAATTCTCTCTGCTTGTACGAGGACACAAAGGAACTCATACATGGAAAAAAGGGAGCTCATACGAAATTCTAAATCAAACCCGACCAGAAACCTGCTAAATTGGAAATTTGATGATGCGAAGAGGCCAAAAATGAGCTTTCCAACCCCACGGTGGGCTCTAGAATGTCGTGCTTGTGAAGTGTGATACCTATAGCTGCAACACAAACACTCAATAGATCATTAAAAGCATGGTTAGAAAATAATAAGAAAACAAAGATGAACCATGACAAAGTGACCTATCGCCTCCTAAGAGATGCGAGTATGGATTTGCTCTCAGATCTCGATAAGCAATCCCAGTGACTTGACTACACCTAGATGGAGGATTTGAAATGATAATGATATGCGAAGATGAGATTGATTATGCTAGATTGATCCAAGAGACTAATTAAGCTAATTATATGCATGATTAAGCTATGATGATGATGCAATTAAGCTAGAAAAGAGATTGATTAAACTACATGATTCAACAATTATGCTAGAAAATGATCAAATTAAGCTAATGCAATTTCCTATAACAATAATTCTTAAATGATATGCCTATAGTAACAATGCCTAAATTGATAATGAGATGGGATCCTTATTGCTCCAAAATAGGGGATATTTATAGGTGTGTAGGGGAAAAAGCGAGACTAGGTTAACATGCCCTAATCCTACCTTTTGACACACATTACGGAATACGAAAGAGCCTAGAGATATCGCACAATTGGCTACTTCTTTTTGTGAAAGAGAAAGCCACGGGATATCTATTAGGATTTCTATTCCTTTGTTGAAATTGGAAGATCAAATGATGCAAGTTCAGTCCCTAACCCCAAAGTGCAAGTATGAACTAATAACAAGATTGCAGAATTGAACTTAAATGATGGAAAGCTGTAAACACAAGGATAAGACAAGAATGAAAATGCGTACCCGGAGTTAAAATCTGACTGAAAATGTTCGGGACGGGGGCGCGGGCGCCACTGTCCTGATTCTGCCCCTGAAACTGCTCCGGAAACTGTTGTTTTTGCACTTTGGAAAAAGCTGTCAAAAATGCTGAAAATGCTGTCGGACCAGGGTGCCCAGCGCCCCTGTCCCAAGGACCAGGGCGCCCAGAAGGGACCAGGGCGCCCAGCGCCCCTGTCCCAGGGACCAGGGCACCCAGAAGGGACCAGGGCACCCAGCGCCCCTGTCCTGGCAGGACCAGGGCGCCCCACACCCCTGTCCTGGTCTTTTGTTCTGAAATTTGGTGGGAAGGCCGGTCTCAGTCTGCTTCTTCTGGATCTGCAACTTGCGGCGTCGTCTGAGTCCCGAAACCTCCAATAATATCTGAAAAGGGGAAGGGGCGGCTATATAGGGTTTTGCCTTAGTCAAAGCCCCACTTCGGTGATTTTCACCTCCATGAATAGCCAAGTTGTTTTGTAAAATATATTGTGTGTGCAGACCTAGTGTGTGTGCAAGGTCCAAAATGCAAGAAAGCAAACTAGAGCAACCTAGAAAGTAAACCCTAATTGCTTGTAAATGATGATGCAAATGCTCTAAATCAAGATGCAATGTGATCTAAAGCATGAATAAATGATATATCAAAGCTTATGTAAGGACATGAAAACAATATGAAATCATACCCAACCCTCAAGGGAGGAGTACAAGCCAATCTTCAGTCGGTAATCTCCTATTGTTCTTCAATGTCTTCCAAGCCCTAAATGGATGAATGAATGAATTTGATAGATGCTTGATAGAGTGATGTTGAATGTTGTTGAAGTCTTCAAAGATTTGCTCTTTCGCTGCATATGAAGTTCCTGGAAACCAAAAATCGGATCCTTTCCAATGAGGAAAGAGAGCTTTTATGTATGAAACCCTAGGTTGTAAATTCGTATTTTGGCTGACCTAGAGATTGAATATCCCGCCAATTTCTTGGGGTTAAGCTTTATTTTATGATTGGATCGTGCTCCCAAAATTTCGGGAAAAATGTCCGGGACCATGTTGCATGGGCGCCATGGTCCCGACAACTTTTCACCAAATTTTCAGGGCCATCAGATATGATGATTTTAGAGAGAATCCCGAAGTTACAGGTGATTTCGAGATGTTTTGACCCCCGAAATCAAGCCCCCAAGTTCAAAATAGGACCTAATTAGGGTTTTTGATTAAATGATGTATTGGAAGAATAAAATGAAAGGGGCACACTTTAATGAAAGGGCCCAACTTTATGATATGGGAGATGATAAAATAGGACCTTAGACCTAATTAATTTAATTAATTAAGTGCTAAAGGGGAAATGCAATGCAAAATGCAAAATGCGCCAAGGCGGGTGCTAAACTAGGTGTGAAATTGTACCACCCTAGCAAGTGCATACAATTTACGACGCTACATTTAGCCCCCACTTTAGCGGTCATATGAACACTACGTGCATATGCAAGCTAAAGTACAGAAAAGTAAACATTATTTGAAAAAGGATATATCCATAAGTCTGTCGAACGAAGCCCCCAGCGGTATCTGCAGTACACAGTTAGGAACCGCACCCTACAAAACACACGTTAGATCACAAAATCACCTAATGCTTACTAAGGAAGGTGATGAAAATTCGAGGGTAGCTATATGCCCCCCCCTGTTTCGGCTTGCTAATTTTAGTGAGTTGAAACAGGGTATCATGTTTACCACTTCGAATTGTTAAAGAATATTGATGACAAATGCTCACAAAAAGATTTGATATGAGATCAAAAACTAATGGAGAATCATTTGGTAAGAAAGAGGACTAAATCTCAATTCCAACACAACAAAGAGTGTGAGGATTCGAGAGTTCTCTAACACAAGATGAAGGATGTAAATGGAAACAAAGTGCAAAGAGAAGAAAAGAAAGGAAAAAAAAGCATGAATACACACATTGGTGATCCATGAGGAGAATAGTGAGAGAGAAAACATGGACTTCTCACCCCTAGATCTTGTCTAGGTGATCCATGGGAAAAGGACATGGAAAACTAGCCCCTAGAGGCTGTCTAGGTGATCCATGTAAGGGAGGAGAGTGAGAAAGTCTAGCCTTATGCCGCTAGTTCCACTCAACCTCGTGCATGTGTGTGTAAGGGAGGTTAGAAGCACCTCATAGGAGTCTATGCCCGAGTATGCTACAACCTGTATATGTATAGTACAAAAAGGTGACATCTCGCTCTAAGAGTCTGTGCTCTGGTTTCGAGAATGACCCATTGCTCAAAAAGTGTAATGTTTATGTCATAAGAAAAGTAGAACAAGGATACCTACCTTCATCACAAAACAAGATACCCCAAAAATGCAACAATGTCATAGATCCAAGCAAGAGAGTTTTGCATTCTTTAAGCAAGGATGAGATAGTTGAAAAGGGATATCTTGTAGTATGTGTAAAGGAGATCCTTAGAGGAGAAGAGATCTTTGTACAAAAGACACCTATCCCCAAGAGGAATTGTCTTAGACAAATGTAACATCTTCTAGAAAAAGAAGAGAATAAGAATGCAATACTTCCTTCTTTTGCGAGTTGAAAGTGATTCTTAATGAAGGATGATGCTCCTTTTAACCCAATTGGGAGAGTGAATTCATTATAGATGTATTTTACCAAGTGCAAAAGAGGTTGTAGTCAAGGACTTACACTTCTTGTAAGAGAGAATCCTTGAACAAACAACAACAAATGCATACAAGGCATAACATCAAGTAATAAAGTCCACACCATCCACAAAATAGGAAAAAGTGGATCCTTAGATAAAAATAAGGAAAGATCATTGCCTCAATGAGAAGGACTTACACAATCTTCTAGGGAGAGATTTGGACATAAGCAAAAGAAGAGATGTATGAAATCACTCTTGTCCCCATAAGAACAAGAAAATTAGGCTATTATGTTGCTTCAAAAAAATATGATTGCACTTGAAATTGTACCATCATGAATGAAAATGAGCCCCCAGTACATGAGCTACCAATGTCACATAATGATGAGCAACATAATAGCCATTAATGTTATTTAAAGACATGATAGATTGAATGAGGTATTTGAATATGACATGCTAAATGCTCAACTATAAGTGAGATCAAAAACATGTATAAAATGATAAAAATTGAAGAAGAAAAGTCACAAGAAATCTTAGAAGAGGGATGAGTGTAATTTATTAGAGCCTTATCCCTAGAGGAAAGGACTTTATGATGAATAGGAGATAAAAATTCATAAGTGGATTTAGAAATTTGAGGGGAGTCATAAAGAGATTTGTTCATCGCCAAGATTTCCTTATGAAGGGAATGAGAGTTGATAGAAGTAGAAGATGATTCGTCACTACTAAATATAGCATTCACATTAAGAGATGGTCTTTTAGATGCTTTAGTGCGTTTGCAGGGATTATAGCCGAGTCCAAAGGCATAATTGTGAAAATTAGTCTCTAGAGGAACTTTTATCCCTTGTTCATGAGCGCCATAACCATTTCCATGATACCCATGCTTAGCAAAAATGCGAAAACCACGACCATAACGATCAGCCATTTCAGGAAGAGAAGGTGGTTTTTCATAAGACAAAGAATCAAACTCTTCATAATTAGAGGTGTGAGGAGAAGAAGTTTGAGAAGCGGCCACAAAATTATTGCTCATAGATTCAGGTAAGACTGATTGATCTCTAGTTTCTTCCTTCTTTTTACCTTTAAGATCTCTAGGAGGAACCCTACATTCACCTACAAAGGTGGGATTAAAATCAAGAGATCCCCAATCGTCTTCCGCGAGAACCTTCTCAGGATCAAAAGCCTTTTCATGTGTAGACTCAAGTCCAGAAGGATCTTCTTCAGGAGCTTTAAGCTCATCCAAATAATTTTGATTATTAGAGGGTGATGATTTATCCATAGGTATCTTGTTCAAAGAGTCATTACTAGAAGAGGAAGGCTTAGAAGAACTCCCTTTGGAAGTAGATGTTTGCAAACAAGCCTGAAGATTAGTATCGCCTATCAAGGTATATGTCTTATTGTTATGAATAAATTTAACTTGTCTATGCAATGTAGAAGGGACAGCTTGCATACTGTGAATCCAAGGTCTCCCTAATAACAAGTTGTATGTTAAATTTCCCGACATAACATGGATAGGAGTAGGCAAAGTAACAGGTCCCACTGTGACGGGTAAGGTGATAATACCTAATGAAGACTTAGCCACATTATCAAAGCCTCGAATGGGATGAGAGTCAGGCTCAATAAGGGATGTATCCACATTCATCTTATGCAATAGATTAATGCTACACACATTAAGGCCAGAGCCATTATCTACCAGTGTTCGTCTTATAGCAGTGTCATTTATGATAACCACAATCATCAAGGGATCATATTGTTGTTGAATTTCACTAGTAGGCAACTCATCTTGGGTAAACACAATTTGAGCTTTAGGATTCATCACAGAGTTAACCAAAGACACTATATTACTAGATGTATTAGGTGGAGGAACATTCAAATCTTTCAAGGCATCTTGTAACATTCCATGATGAGCGGAAGAAGTTTGGATCAAATCCCAAAGGGATATCTTAGCAGGGGTAGCTTTAAGTTGTTCTATGAGATCATATTCCTTACCAAGAACTTGTGAAATACATGGAGCTTGAGGAAGAATAGGTTGGGAAGGAGGAAGTGAAGTGGGGATAACTAGAGGAGGACTAGGTTGCCTATTGTTTCTTGTGTTATAGGTATGAGCAACCGCATGATAACTCTCTCTAGTCAGTTGCTTAGCATACTCATAAGGGCTCTTAGAGGAATAACCTCCTTGCACAGTAATAATGGGTTTCTTAGGAGTGCAAAAAGAATCATTAGCATAACCACCTTGAACCACTAAGATAGGCTTATTTAAAGGTTGAGAATTTTGAGAAGGACAAGCAACTTGGACAGTGAAGAGAGGTTTGTTAGGTGTCTCATTCACATGTATCAAATTGATTGAGGATGGTTTAGAGGAATGAACAAAAGTGTTGGAAGAATTATTGATAGTCTTCTCTTGCACTAAAATCTTATCACAGATTAAATCAATTTTAGGAGAGAGACAAGGGGTAAGCATTGATGTTCTAGTAGGAAGAGGAAAGGTCATATCATCCTCTATCATCAAAGGATCTACATGGGGAATAAACTCTCTAGGAGAAGGATCAACACTACTCTCTAAAGTCTCACTTTTGAGAAGGAGATCTTTGAAAGAAATGTTAACCATCTTGCTTTGAACTAGGGTTTCCTTATGAGTAGAACCAAGTTGAGGAGAGGGAGATGCTTTATTTTTAGAGGGAGAATAATTGAGATTCAAGGAAGGGGAGAAACTATCAAGGGAGTTTCCAATCTTGATTTCATCCCCTTTGGCTAGGGGTAGAGAATAATCTATACCTTCTTCTAATGGTTCATCCCAAATAGTGAGGTTGTTGAAAGGAATGTTTAAAGTATTGTCAATTTCGGGAGAGGAGATAACATTGTTTATTAATTCTTCATCCTTAGGAGGGAAAGCATCAATAAATGTGTTAAACTCATCCTCTTTCCTCAAAATATGTTCAATATGATCTTTAGGGGAGAGAGAATTAAGGAAATTGCTTATTATTTCATCTTCTTTCTCTAAGGGATGCTTATGGGTAAGACAAACTTTAGGAGAAGGGTAAGCATTTATCATTAATTCATCATCTCTAGTGGGAATTTTGTTGGAAAAGGAAAGGCCATCACTAGGAAATGTAGGGATAATGTCATCTTCTTGCACACAAGGATCCTCATGAAGGGAGCATTTTTTAGGAGACACAAAGGCATCAAGGGCATCATCCCACAAAGCATGATCATATCTATTAAAAGGTTTATCTTTTGATTCAAAAGGAGATATTTACTCATAGAGGGGATTATTGAACACAACCATGTTACTAGATTCAGTGGAAGAGTTGATAGGAATGTACCCTTGAGAGGAACCATTTGACTTATCTTTCTCATCACATCTAAAGGGCATAGTAACAAGGTTTATGAGTTTTTGGTAAAATGAAGGTTTGGTATATTTAGGTTTCAAAAATTCATCTAAAGCTTCATCTAACTCATAATCATCACAAATATGATCATCTTGCAAATAAAAATCTAACATTTTGAAATTGCATAAAATTTAAACACACAATGCAAAGAAACACACTTTTTTTTTCTTTTTAATGAAAATGAAATGAAAACACACTAAATCTAGATCTAGATCTAACAAATGCAATGCAAGAGGAAGAAATGATAGATTCACGTCGGGTTCACCAAAATGTGTAGGGGAAAAAGCGAGACTAGGTTAACATGCCCTAATCCTACCTTTTGACACACATTACGGAATATGAAAGAGCCTAGAGATATCGCACAATTGGCTACTTCTTTTTGTGAAAGAGAGAGCCACGGGATATCTATTAGGATTTCTATTCCTTTGTTGAAATTGGAAGATCAAATGATGCAAGTTCAATCCCTAACCCCAAAGTGCAAGTATGAACTAATAACAAGATTGCAGAATTGAACTTAAATGATGGAAAGCTGTAAACACAAGGATAAGACAAGAATGAAAATGCGTACCCGGAGTTAAAATCTGACTGAAAATGTTCGGGACAGGGGCGCGGGCGCCACTGTCCTAATTCTGCCCCTGAAACTGCTCCAGAAACTGCTGTTTTTGCACTTTGGAAAAAGCTGTCAAAAATGCTGAAAATGCTGTCGGACCAGGGTGCCCAGCACCCCTGTCCCAAGGACCAGGGCGCCCAGAAGGGACCAGGGCGCCCAGCGCCCCTATCCTGGCAGGACCAGGGCACCCCACGCCCCTGTCCTGGTCTTTTGTTCTGAAATTTGGTGGGAAGGCCGGTCTCAGTCTGCTTCTTCCGGATCTGCAACTTGCGGCGTCGTCCGAGTCCCGAAACCTGCAATAATATCTGAAAAGGGGAAGGGGCGGCTATATAGGGTTTTGCCTTAGTCAAACCCCCACTTCGGTGATTTTCACCTCCACGAATAGCCAAGTTGTTTTGTAAAATATATTGTGTGTGCAGACCTAGTGTGTGTGCAAGGTCCAAAATGCAAGAAAGCAAACTAGAGCAACCTAGAAAGTAAACCCTAATTGCTTGTAAATGATGATGCAAATGCTCTAAATCAAGATGCAATGTGATCTAAAGCATGAATAAATGATATATCAAAGCTTATGTAAGGACATGAAAACAATATGAAATCATACCCAACCCTCAAGGGAGGAGTACAAGCCAATCTTCAGTCGGTAATCTCCTATTGTTCTTCAATGTCTTCCAAGCCCTAAATGGATGAATGAATGAATTTGATAGATGCTTGATAGAGTGATGTTGAATGTTGTTGAATTCTTCAAAGATTTGCTCTTTCGCTGCATATGAAGTTCCTGGAAACCAAAAATCGGATCCTTTCCAATGAGGAAAGAGAGCTTTTATGTATGAAACCCTAGGTTGTAAATTCGTATTTTGGCCGACCTAGAGATTGAATATCCCGCCAATTTCTTGGGGTTAAGCTTTATTTTATGATTGGATCGTGCTCCCAAAATTTCGAGAAAAATGGCCGGGACCATGTTGCATGGGCGCCATGGTCCCGACAACTTTTCACCAAATTTTCAGGGCCATCAGATATGATGATTTTAGAGAGAATCCCGAAGTTACAGGTGATTTCGAGATGTTTTGACCCCCGAAATCAAGCCCCCAAGTTCAAAATAGGACCTAATTAGGGTTTTTGATTAAATGATGTATTGGAAGAATAAAATGAAAGGGGCACACTTTAATGAAAGGGCCCAACTTTATGATATGGGAGATGATAAAATAGGACCTTAGACCTAATTAATTTAATTAATTAAGTGCTAAAGGGGAAATGCAATGCAAAATGCAAAATGCGCCAAGGCGGGTGCTAAACTAGGTGTGAAATTGTACCACCCTAGCAAGTGCGTACAATTTACGACGCTACAATAGGATTTCCAAGGCTAGGAGTGAGGTGGCAGGAATCAACGATCAAGATTGAGTCTGCAGATATCAAGGGTGAAATTGGAGGAGGTTGGAGAAGAGGTTGGAGGAAGGGACATTTGTCATCTCTGTGGTGACAAGTGTCAAGGAGCTTTTCTCATAAAAGGGCAAGTTTCCAAGAGAGGATACATGTGGCCAAAGTGACATGTGTCTCAAGAAGAAAATATCCACACCATAGGAGGTTAGGATAAGGATGTTAGAATGTGCAAGATAGGATAGTGTTGGTTAAACCCCAGGTTAGGTGGAATGGGCTAGGTTAGAGGGATGGTTAGGTTAGGTGGTTAGAAGTTAGGAGGGATGTGGGTAATTTGAATTTAAAAATACAAATAATAGGAAAAGACTAATTAATTTTCAACAACTCATAAATTGATTTGTTTTAATTAATTAGAGGATTAGAAGAATGGATTGAAGTGGGGGGAAGATTAAATAATTTGAATTAATTAATCAAAGGGGACTATGGAATGAACTTAATGAATAGATCCTTAGATTTATTAATAAGTAGATGAAAGGGAGAATTTAATCAAATTTTCCTAATGAATTCAATTAAATTAGGAAGGGGGATTAATTAAATAATTGCTTATTTAATTAATTATCTTCAGATGATTTTTTAGGTGTATACACTTATTAGTGCACTCGGCAAGGCCATTTCCTTGAGGATAGTAGTTAGATGACGTTTTTAGGTAAATACCTTTGCTAAGGGAAAATTGGGTGACTCATGAACCTACGAATTCACGCGTGTTATCTGATATTATGGTCTTTGGCAGACCATATTGGCACACTAGATCCTCCAAGAAGGTCAACACCTCGGTCTTTGATGAATTATTTAATGGAACAACTTTGGACCATCTAGTGAAGTAATCGGTAATGGTCAGTATCCAATTATGTCCGACCAAGCTTAGGGGATTGATCATCCCTATAAATTCGAATGCCCATTGAGAAAAAGGTTCTTCCACCATTATGGGTCTGAGTGGCATTCCCAGCCTTTTACACCTGCCAGTGTAATACTAGCATTCTTTGCACTCCCTCACCAAGGCGTGCACATCTTTGAACATGGAGAGAGAAAAATATCCGGCATGAGTGATCTTGATGATGATTGTTTGTGCCTAAAAGTGACCTCCTGATGAGCCCCAGTGAAATTCATGTAGGATCTTGTCAGCCTGGCATTGGCTCACGCAACGGAGTAGGACCCCATTGAAATTTATTTTGAAAAGTATGCCATCCACCAAGTGGAAACCGCTATTTTGAAGTCTATAGAATCTTTTCTTTTCAGGGGGGAGCCCTTCAAGAAAGATTCCCGTCTTCATGAAATGCTTTCGGGCCTCCATCCAGCATGTCTCTTAGGGCTCAGAGGACACCATCGTGACTTCTTTTGTGGCCATCTCATTTTCTCGGGGCTCACACTCTTGGGCTATATATTCGCACAAACCTTTGCCATGAATTATTTTGGTGGGCCTAACATCAATGTCATACTTCAGTATTTTAGTGATCTAGTTTGCCCTTTTCTCGGTGATGTCACCCTCCATGATGTATTCTCTGACCGCAAGATGAGAAACATACACAGTAATCTTATTGCAGGCGATGAAGTGCCTAAATTTTTTCAGGCCCTTGACTACGGCCAAAGCTTTCTTTTCAATGAAGTTATATTTAGCCTCATATTCCTTCAAAGTTTTTGAATGGAAGGCTATAGGGTGTTCACTCCCCTTTTCTGCATCTTTTTGGGTTAGAACCATAGCAATGCTATATCGACTAGAGAAAACATACACTATGAAGTCTTTAGACATATCTAGGTTAGATAACACGGGGGCTAAACAGATAACATCTTTGATTTTATCAAAATCTTCTTTAGCTTCGAGAGTCCATTTGAAATGTGCTTCCTTCTTGAGCATCAGGGTGATAGGCCTTATCATTCCTACAAAATCAGAAATAAAATGGCTAACAATGTTAACCTTTCCTAGGAAGGACTGAACCCCCTTTTTATTGACTAGAAGGGAAATCTCTTTTATTGCTTTAACTCAGTTAGGGTCAATGGAGACTCCTTCCTTTGACACTATATGTCCTATTAATTTGGCTTGAGGGACGCCGAAGACACAATTTTTTGGGTTTAAAGAGATCCCAATTTCTAGACACTTTGGGAACACTAGTTGGAGATGATCAAAATGATCTTCTTTGTGCTTTGAAAATACCATTAAGTCATCCAAATATATAAGGATGATTTTGTTGATGAGCTCTTTGAAGGCCAAATCCATAGCTCTTTGAAAAGTCGCGTTGGCATTTGACAAGCCAAAAGGCATTTTTTGATAGGCAAATGGTCCCCATTTTGTTGTGAAGGTCGTCTTGTGTTGATCCTCTAGCTTCACCAAGACTTGATTATAGCCCGAGAAACCATCTAGCATTGAGAACATTTCTGATCTTGCCACCATGCTTAGCAATTGTTCCATTGATGGCAAAGGGTAGTGATCTTTTAGAGACGCTTGATTTCAGTCTCTGAAGTCCACGCAAAGCCGGATGTCTCCATTTTTTTTCCTCATGGGCACCAAATTGGACACCCACATACTGTGCTTGATGGGGTAGATGATTCTCGATTCTATCAGCTTCCTTAACTCTTGGGCCATGAGGGACTCAATTTTTGGATTGAATAGTCTCTGCTTCTGTCAGACTGGCTTGGCTCCATCGGTGAGTTTGATGGTATGCTGAATGACGTTGGGATTGTAACCTTTCAAATATTCATAGGACCATACCATGAAACCCACGTGTTCATCACAATATTGGGTCAATCTCTTTCGGTCCTCTAGAGAAACCTCCCTTCCTACTTTGAGTACTCTCCCATCTACTACTAACATTTCGGTATAGTCTCCTTTATTAGTTGTAAGCTTTCGCTTATCATTTTTTGCGTCATCATGGTCGAACAAATTCTCCAGAGTGATCAACCCATTAGGAAGCTTGTTGGATCTCAGTTGAATGATTTGGTCCCCGTAAGCCTCCTTTACCTTAGGTTGCAGTTGATCTACAAACTCCCCTGAGTTTTGAATGAATAGTGCAATCTTCTCATCACTTTCAAAGACTTGCCAGTGGGTGTCATTATCAGGAATAGCCAGTTGGACGACCACACAGACCATTTGGGAGTTGGCAAACAAGTCCACAATAGGGTCAAATTGTGATCCAATTGTAGCCATTTGATCAGCAGCAGCATTTTTTTTTGAGGAACTCTCTAGATATTGAAAGCATCGAATCTTTCAATCAGATCTCATGTTCTGTGATGGTAGGACCTCATATGGACATGTTTAGCACTGGAGACTCCTTGAACTTGGTGTACCACCAGCTCAAAATCACCTATGACTTTTAATTGCTTAATACCCATCCTCTCCGCCAAGCAAAAACCCTGGATCAGTCCTTCATACTCTTCTTCATTGTTCAAGCATGCAAATTGTAGACGAAAAGACTTCAGGATCTATTCACTTGAAGGTGAAGTGAGGAAAATCCCAGCTCCTGAACCTAATTTGCATCTTGCACCATCAAAGTGCAGCGCCCAAAGTGTAGAGGACAACTCTTCTTCAGAAAATGGTTCCTTGGTAAGCTTTGGGATGACCTGGTTTTCGTCAAAAATGCAGTAAATACCTAGGCTCATGGCATGGTAGTTGGAATATGGATCAGAGTCTATAAATTTATTTAGGAAAACCTCCTAATTGGGTGGGATCTCCTTGGTCACTTCTTCATCTTCTAGGAGCTCTAGGGTTTTCCTTTCTTCGTTTGAGATGGAAGTATGAGTGGGTTCAAAATTGATCATGGACTGATCTGCTACGTGTTCAGCGTGTAGGGGCTCTGAAAGGATTTTGAGTTTGGCACCACATTGAGTGCAGAAGATAAGGGAGGACCAGTCTAAGGACAAGTAACCTCCTATTTTGGTGGTAAAATCCCAGAAAAGGCAGAGCCCAAAGACAGGAGGGATGTCGATGGCCACCACTTCTTGGGAGACAGTGACACTAGGACATGCGAACAATGTCAACGAAAGGTTTTTGATGACCTACGATCTAGACTTTATTCCCATCTAATTGCATCACACCTCTATTTAAAGACTTGTACTTGATATTCAAAACCTCAGCGATTTGCTTAGGCATGATGGTAGTGCTAGCTTCAAAATCTATCATAAATTTATGCAAGAGTTTATCCCTGACTATGAGGGTTAGATAGAAGGGGTTTGGTTTGAGGTTACCTTCCATTTGAGACTTGGGAGGCACGGCTTCATTAGTTAACACACTTGGAGAACACGATTTGTCTGTGGGGGATTGAAACCTTCCTTTGTTGATCTGCGGATCTTTGGTGGCATTTCCACTTGCATTTCTCCTAGTGTCAGACAGCTGATTATTTTTCTCTAGGATACTAAGGAGATCTCACAAGGATACATTGGCTGGAGCTTTCTTCAGCTGTTCCACCACATCCAGTATTGTCGGCACCGATGCTTTTGGCTCTCTTGGCTTATAAGAAATAATTCCTTCCTTGGGTACATGGGAGCAACTGCGAGTTGTTCAGGAGCTTTATCTGCAGACATTCTCCCTTGAGTGTTTGTATTCTCCCTAGTGAGATGCCTTTTCGAGCGGAGGTCGTAATATGATTGTACAAGGGGCCCCCCCTCCTTTGAAGTAGTTGCGCCACTGGTGAGCATTGCATCTTCGTCCTCCATCAAAGAGAATAGTGCATGGTCTGGAGCGATCTCTGTTTCTTGATGCATTGACATACCCTTCACTTGGGCAATGAGAGATGTGTTATCCATGCAGGGAGATGCATAAACTGAATCATCTGGCATCACGCCTAGGTTTCGTTGCTCTGCGATCTTTTTCTATAAATTACCTCTCGGATAATTTCTTCGAGTGTGAGCGTTATTGCATGGAAAACACTAGGAGTTAGTATCATTTGCTAGATTATTTTGCCCCACTGTCAATTCCTTACCAATGTTGGGGTAAACGATTTGCAAAGGATTGGGGACCGAGACTATTTGACCATTTGGCTAGGTGGACTTATCAGCACAATGATTTGCATACTAGTTTTTTTGGTATAGCGGCCTATTCACTTGGAAATTTTGTTGAAAAGGGGGTCTAGCGGGTGAGATTTGGGCTCTTTTTAGATTGACAATCTCATTTGAGAAGGATTTCAACAAATTCTTCATGTCGCTGACTTCCGCAGCCAAAGACAATTGTGGAGGAGCATATGTTTGTTGGGGGCTAGGGTACATATAGATAGATTGCAAGGCAGATGTGCTAGGAGTGGCCTCTTAAAGGGTTTGGTGAGATATCTCAGGAAAGACTAGCATGAGGGGGTGTGGTGCAAGCTTCCTTGCATCAATCAGGTTATTTTCTTCTTGGATTTCTATTTCAAATGTCTGTGGGAGGGTATTCCCTCCTATAGATTGGATCATCACTGATATGTCAAGATTGAAAGCTTTCAAATAAAAGACAAATGCCATGTCCACGGGAGGGTGGGCGGATAGAGGTATTCTTTGCCAAGTCCTCTGGAATCTTAAGTTGAATTCCATCAGTGCTTCCTGAGGGGCCCTCTTTATTGTGATCAACTGGTGCATCAAAGATGATCTGTCGGCCTTGTCAGAGAATCTTTGAAAGAAGCAGTCACCTAGTTGATCCCAATCCACTATAGTATTCAGACCCAAGGATCTATACCAATCTAGATCTCTTCCTTTAAAAGAGGCTACAGGAAATATCAAGGCTACATGTTTCTTGGGGATACCGTGGATAGTGCACACATTGGCTATATCTTGTAGATGTTCCTTGGGGGTCTTGTGACATTCTCCAATAAACTTAGGGACGACCTTTAGCACAGCGGAGTGAATTGGCCCCCAGACTATAGGTGGAGTGGGGGAATGAGAGGGCTCCCATTATTCCATGTCACAAAATTTCTAGGAGGAACATGTGTCATTCCTATAAGGGTGACTTCAGGGAAGATAGGTAAGCTCTGGGAAGAAGACACTGCAGCCGAATGGACGTTTACTAGGGGTGGTAGGAGTAGACTAGGATTTAGGGTTGTTTGACTCCTAGTAATGGGCCTGTGACTCATAAAATAGCTCAAGGCTTATTCAAAAATATGGTCCCACTGGGCGTGCCAGAAAAAGAATTGTTGACTCTAAACTTTACTTTGAAAGAGAACAGCCTTATGGGAAATTCAGTGATGGGGGCCTATTGCACAAAAATCACTGAATGACCTTAGGATTTAAGAAGTTGACTCTTCCTTATGATTGGGGGAAAGGGAAAGAGGAAATTTGAAACAAAATCATCTAAACTATCAAGGCGATGCACCAAAAAATATTGGAAAAGCATTAACAACATATAAAACTCAGAAACATCTAGTTTTAAAGCCCATTCAACAATTTATATGTCTGAATAGAACCACAATCAAGACACAACCAAGATCCCTTTGAAAATAAAGAAACATACATCACACATCCACCTGATAACAAGTGCAAAACATAGTTTAATCAACAGAGTATTAGATATATATCTCCCGAATCATTAGAATTACAAGAATGCACAGAAAACTATCACAACATACTGAAAACAAGCATCATAGAGGCCATAGGCACAATTTGATTATCCTTTCTTCAGACAAACAATAACAACTAAAAGGCTTTCTTCCTATCTAAGATACTTAATTGTCCTTTTTTATAAAAGTTCTGAACCCCTAAAACAGGGAAAAAGCCAACATAAATAGAGCCCTCAGCTCAACTAACAGTTCAAAGCATCTGCCATCCTTCTACAACCACTTATGAATAGAAAAGCTATCGTAGCATCCTGAAAGAACACACCCAGCAAAAATACTTCCTAGGTTTTTACTTCCACCTTATCATGGCAATCTCCATACCTACCCAATCAGAAAATTATTTGATGTGAACTGCAGCCTGACAGACAGGTCATCATGGAAAACACGTGGCAACTCCATGGACCTCCAAAAAAGAGCACATAAATAGAAATAGAACGGGTAGCATGGAGGTTCCATGTGTCCCTATCTTCGCACGATGTAGGCTAGGGTCCAAAAGAATTCTCGGTCATCAAAAACTAAGCCACTTAGCAAATCCGTGTTTTCTCAAACCTCGAACATAAAAAATAGGCCATCAGGAACAACGTCGAGATGACATCTGGCCTGTACGTTGAGTGCAGCTAGAAAGTTAAAAATAAAAGGGTGCCCCCATTCAAAATTTTGGCCTATGGATTTTACCTTGAAATAATGTGAATAGTAGGTATCCTTGTTCTACTTTCCTTAAGATATCAACATTAGACTATGTTGACATCTGAAGGGAGGAGCACCCACACTACTCTTTTGTACTATACTTATCTCATGCATTGAATAGTGAGACATTATTGGAACCAGAGGGAAACCTCTTAGAGCAAGATGTCATCACTTTTTGTACAGTGGGTCATTCTCAGAACCAGAGCACAGTCTCTTAGAGTGAGATGTATTCACTTATTCTTGTCTTGTACAGTTAGACATTCTTGGAACTAGGGGGAAACCTCTTAGAGAAAGATATTGTCACTTTTCCCTTGTATAATGGGTCATTCTTTGAATCAGAGCATGGTCTCTTAGAGTGAAATGACACCACTTTTCTCTTATGCGGGGTGATTATTCTTGGAATTAGAGCATGGTCTCTTAGAGAGAGATATAACACCTTTCTTGACACTTATACTATACATTCTATAAAGGTTGTAGCGTACTCGAGCATAGACTCCTATGAGGCACTTCAAACCTCACTTGCACACACGCATATGAGGTTGAGTGGAACTAACATTGTTCTAACTCTTTCTTTACATGGATCACCTAGGCAAGCACTAGGTGCGAGATTTTCCATGTCCTTCTCTCCATGATCACCTATTTTTAGGGGCAAGACATCCATGGTTTCTTTCTTCTTCGCCTTTCTTCTCATGGATCACAAAAGTAATTCATGTTCTCTCTCTTCTTCCTCTCATGAAATCATAGTTTTATTATTGATAGTTCATGGATGATGTCAGCTTTTCTCTTTTATCGGATCACTCATGTTTATGTGATGGCATTGATCTTTATGTATTGATTATTTGTTGAGACATCTGAGCTCGAGATCTCTTCGGCTAGTTGGTTTATCATCTTGTGTCTTGTTCTTGTCATGTGTCTTTTTGCGCTTTCTCTTTGTTTTGTATGTCTTGTGCCTTTTTGTTTTGTGCAGTCTTGCATATGTTGGCGTGAGTTAAGACCCTAAGATTGGGGGCTTTTTGCTCCTCAGTATTAGTGATGTCTTATAATCCTTGTGGTTTGGATCTGCATCTCCCATCTTCATCTCTCTTTTCTTCTACTTTACCGGCAGTAGTGGCATAAGCCATACTCCCACTAAAGTGGGGACTAAATGTAGTGTCATAAAATTGTGACCCTTACAATTTTAACTACATTTGGAGCCCTCACCTTGGCGATGATATCTCCTTCCTTAACCAGGACCTTTTCCTGCATTTCCAACCCTTCTCCCTTCCTCCTTCATGTCTTGTATTTGCTCTAGACCCTATCTGGGCCCCAAAATAGAGCGGGACAGGGGCATGGTGCCCCTAGGACAAGGGCATGGCATCCCTGTCCCCCTAGGATAGTGACGTGGCACCCCTTTCCCCATCTCCTAGGGTGGTCCTATGTGTGGGTTACCCGATCTCCTATGTACTTCTTGTCTTTGGGGTTTTTTATTCCTCTTTGTCGGGCTTTGGTTTTTGAAAGTTAATCCTTGAGGCATGCATAAAAGGGAATTCAATACCCTCATTCATAGATGGATGGATAGCGCATAGATTGATAACAGAGGATAAGAGATAGAGAGCATAAGGAGAAGATAAAAAATTTCAAGGTCATCATCAAGCATTCAAGTCTTTTTCATTCATCCAGTGGAGCAACATTACAACATTCATTTGCAAGGATGTGTGGGTGTCAAGGTTTTTGTCATGTTATATGCCATTGCATACAACATTTGTGGTTACATTCAAGAAGCAAAGCAATCATCATCAACAAGTTGCAGATCTACAAGGTATACATCTCCATTGTTTACACTCAAGCATTTCCAATTACTTTCTTTCTAGGTTGATTCCTCAACTGGGGTTTGACTAAGGAAACCCCTATCCACAACCCCCTTTTCTTCTCTTTATGTGTGTAGGTTGTAGGTGCGCAACTGTAATTGTAGATTTGGGCTTCATTTGAAGAGATAGAAGAACCCTTTTCATTTTGCGGATCTTGTGGCAGACCATGTACATTCCTACCATGGTCTCGACGACTTTTCTCCAAATTTGTAGGGCAGATTCGTGTCAATTTATTTATCTCAATTCTGAAGTTACACCGTGATCCTGAACTGGTAGCACTTCATCTCACTCATTTCTTCTCTCTTTTCCACATAGTCAACAAGTCAACTTTCTCATTTACAAAAGAGGGTAAATCACACATCAACCACTTGTAACCCACTTAGTATTTAGATCCCTGTCTCTCTTGGATTTGGATCTAGTGGATTCAACCCCTCTTTTGAATGTAAAGTTATTCCCAAGTGAAATCATCGTAGTGGCTTCCTTTCTCTCTCCTAGGTGGGGAGTCACTAGGATCCAATTTTCCACTTTACAGCAACAAACCTCACCAACAAATTGATTAAATTTTTTTAATCAGAACAACGTATGCATGCATAAAATCTATGTTTGATCTCCATTTCCTTATTCAAAAACCCAAATCTAACAATAAATTTAAGACGTGGACTATACTTTACAAGAGCGTGGTCTATTATTTCTCTATTTTTGAGTCTTCTATTGATGTAACCCTTGATTTAGTCACAACTATATTAAAATTTGGAGGTTTGGGTATCTGATGCCTCCTCGCAATTAGTAATCTCTGTCACAAATTAAATTGGATATAGTTGGTTTTAATTTGATAGAAGAAGTGTCTGGAGTGAAATCTTATTGAATGTTTTTCAATAGATTGGACACATCTCTCATAGTTGGTCGACCTTCAACTCAGATGAATGACTTGAACATAGTAAAGAAAGACGCATCAATGAAATGAGACGTTCTTACATTCATTTGTTAGCCCCTCCCATTGTCAAACTTTTATCAACTACCTCAAATGCCTTGTCTGGAAATGCGCTTTTCACCTAGTTAGGCAGGTCCAGATCCCCATTAAACTTATTATCAGTTGGCTGCCTCCTTGTCAGCATTTCTAGTAACAAAATGCCATAACTATAAACATCTCCTTGGGGAGAAATCATGTCATCGAACCCATATTCTGTAGTCAATTCAATAATTATACTTGTGTTCTATATTATTCCACACAAGCCTAGCAATTTAATGGACTCCTTTACATGGACAAATAGGAGAAAAGGCATTAGTAATATCTTAGAGAAAAATGATAGTTTTTTTTGGCTGGGGGATCTAAGATATTTTCCTTTTTTCTTTGAGTGTTAAGTTCTAGCATGCTCAAGATCCGACCACTTTCCCATTATGCTCTCTCTTCAAGGTGTTCTTGATACCACTAAATCTTCCTTTAGATTTGAGAACATGTGGATGAAAGACCCAGATTTTCTAACTTTGGTAGAAGATTGGTAGAAAGAAGAATCATTTGAAGGCTCCAAACTCTATTGCTTCATTTCAAACTTAAAATTTGTAAAATAGAAGTTGTTGCAATGGAATTCTCAACATTTTAAAAACATATTTTCCTCCAAAAGATCTTTAGAAGAGCAATTGGCAATTTTGAATGATAAAATTATTTCAGAGGGCATGGATCAAGATTCCTTCGAACAAGAAAATAGTCTTCTCACGGAGTATGAGGATATCCTATCCAAAGAAGAAATTTTCTGGAGGCAGAAGTCTAGAGAGAATTGGCTATGGATGGGTGACAAGAATACAAAGTTCTTCCACAATGTGACAAAGATTCAAAGGAGAAAGAATTGGATTTCTAAATTGTACTTGAATCAGAATCAAACTATAGAGGATCCTAAAGAGATTAAGAGAGAAATTATTGCATATTACTCTACTCTTCTAAAAAATGCTAAAGGCTCCCACCTGATAGAGCAGGAAAAATTCTTGGCTTTGATTCCAAAGATCATTACAAAAGAACAAAATCATAAATTAAATGAGAAATTCTCATTGGAAGAAGTATCTCAAGCTCTCAACCAGCTTCCTTCTGGAAAGGCTCCTGGCCCAAATGGCTTCCCTACTGAATTTTTCAAGAAATGTTGGCATATTTTGGGACAAGATATTACTGAAGCCTTGGAATGTGCAAGAAGATCAGGCAACTTTCTTAGAGAAATCAACAATACATGCATAGCTCTTATTCCAAAAAAGGAGAAAGCATCTAACCTAGGGGATTTCAAGCCTATCTTGCTATGCAACTGTAAAGCGGAAAAATCGAACCCTAGTCGTTCTCCCCTCCCCAACTCCAAGGAGAGAGAAGGGAGAGTCACTAGGGTTGATGGTTTTCACCTAGGAGAGACTTTACATTCAAAAGAGGGGTTGAAACCCACAAGATCCAATCCCACGCAATGCAAGATTGGATTCTATATGAGTTTCAAGGGTTAAGACATCAAGGATACCCTCTTTTGTAAAGAAATGTGGAAAGAATGATTGAACTAGGAATGCATGTAAAGTAGGAAAGATTCGCTTATAAACAGAGATAGGGATATGAGATGAAGCTGCGGACCTGGAATTAGTAGTAAAATGTTGAGACGGTGCTGTTCTGCAAATTTGAGCGAAAGTTGACGGGACGATGGCGCCCGGTGTGCACACGGTCCTCCAAAAAATCCGCGAAATGAAGGTGGATCTGTTCATCTCTGCACAAGGATTCTAGATCTTCAATTACAGCTGCGTACCTGCAACCTACACACAGAAAAGAGAGGACAATTGGGGGGTTAGGGATGAGGGGTTTGCCTTTAGGTCAAACCCCGGTTTTGGAAGTAACCAAGAAATGAGAATGTTGTAAATGTAAATGTTTGTAATGTAAACAAGTACTGATACCTTGTTATAAGAATGTTTGTATTCTTACATGCGAAGGTGTAAATGTTGTTGTATGTTGTATGTTGTAAGTGATCTCCTCTTCAATGGTTGAATCCTTGTCTTGAATGCAACACTTAGCCTTGAATGGAGACTTAGAATGATTAATTGCTTGAAGGAATGCTTGAATGCTTGAATGCTTGAATGTTTGAATATCGCTTCCGCCTTTTTTTCCTCTTTCTTCAAAATGAGAGAGGAAATGCAGTTTTTATACTTGTCAATTAGGGCTGATAGACTAATTTTCCCGACCTTAGGCCGACCAGGAAACATTATTTTCCAATTTGCAAACTTAAAGACCCGAAGCCCCATAAGAGATCGGGCCCAAAATAGGGCTAGGGACCAGGGCACTGGGCGCCATGGTCCTGGGGGACCAGGGCGCTGGGCGCCCTAGTCCTGAAGGACCAGGGCACTGGGCGCCATGGTCCCACCTCCCCGGACAGCAGGGTGCAAGGAGGATCAGGCCAGGGTGCTGAAAAATGCAGTTTTTGATGTCATGAACAAGTTTCGGGGTCTCCATTCAGGTTCAGTGTTGCGTCGCCATCGTGAAGACCCAAATGTGGTTGAAATTGCAAGTGTCGCAATTTTAGGACGCTATAGCAACATAGTTTATAAAATCCTCTCAAAAGTCATGAAAAACAAAATGAAGCCCCTTATGGACTACATTATATCAGATGAGCAGACTGGATTTTTCCCTAGCTACTCAATTCTTGATGGGGTCATTGTGGCTCAAGAAGCTATCCACACTCATCAAAGCATGAAGAGACCAGGTATAGTAATCAAGCTAGATATTTCAAATGCTTATGATAATGTAGATTGGCGGTTCCTTTGCAAAATAATGCAAGCTTTTGGTTTTGACAAAAAATGGATCAACTGGGTCTATGAATGCATTTCTACACCCAAATTTTCAATCTTGATAAATGGAAAGACAACAGGTTTCTTCTCTTCTTCAAGGAGCATCCGGCAAAGAGATCCCATATCACCATTTCTCTATATTATAATGGCGAAAGCTTTAGGGAGGGAAATTAAATTAAGACAATCTAACAACCTTCTAGAGGGAGTGAAAGTAACCATAAATTATGTTGTCACACACAAAAAATTTGCAGATGATAACCTTTTGTTGGGTGCAGCAAAAGTCAAGGAATAAATTCAATTAAAAATGCTTTTGGAATCCTTTGGAAAGGCCTCAGGACAAATCAGCAACAAAGAAAAATCAATAGTTTTCTTTTTCTCCACTCCCATCCCCATACAGGCTGAGATCCTAAGAATTTTCAACTGCAGAATAGGCACACTCCCATGCATACACCTGAGCATTCCAATTGATAGAGGATTGAGGAACACTAAGCTTTGGGATCCACAAAAGCTAAAGATGGATCAGAATACAAACTCCTCGAAGGGGAAATGGCTTTCTTGGGCTGGTAGATTATTTATGCTCCAAGTAGTGATCTCGGCTCTTCCCATTTATCTTTTATCCTTTTTGTCTCTAACTGTCAGTGCAAATTCCTTCACCATCAAGAAGATGAGAAACATTTTTTGGCAAAACACTGAAGAAAAGCAAAAAAATCCCTAATTGCATGGGATAAAATCATCAAACCTAAATCAATGGGGGCTTAGGAATTAAAGATCTTAAACTACAGAACAAAGCCCTAGGAGCCAAACTAGTCTGGAAGTTCATACAAGATCCCAAAGCAACATGGGTTAGAATGATGGCAATTAAATATCTACCAGATGAGGGCCCCCAAAACCTCCTTAGAGCTAACTCTCATCTGAAGGGTTCTAGAACTTGGAACTTCATTTTCTCTTGTAGAAATTTAATTTCAGACTCCCTGTCTTGGGATATTCATGATGGAACCTCTAGCCTTTTTTGGGAAGATTCATGGGGAGGATACCCAAGCGTTGAAAATTCTCTTAACATACCAACAATAGAGCACTAGCTTAAGCAACACTAGGGAACCCAAGTCAGTGACTATATGGTTTTGGAAATGACCTCTAGCATGCAAGGATGGAGTTGGAAGTCTATGGAAGGATCGCCTATTCCAGATGCTGAAATAAAACAACTTTTAGATCTTATAAGAGTAAGAAATATCAACCCTCGAAGAGGGAAAGATACTTTAATTTGGGCTTCCTCGAAAACATGTCAATATAATACCAAAGATGGCTACAAAGTTCTAGCTAACTCTCAAAATCAAGAGGAACGAGACATTCCAGTTAGGCGCTTTTGGAGCAATAAGATCATTCCAAAAGAAGGGATTTTCACATGATTAGGCTTCGAAAAGAGAATTCTTATGGCAAAAAAGTTTACTAAGATGGGCTATGAAGGGCCCTCTAGATGCATCATGTGTAAACCTCATGCAGAGACAGTTGACCACCTTCTCTTGAATTGCCCCTTTGCCTCAAAATGATGGCAATGGATTTGTGCAAAATTGGGGTGGATATTAGCATTTCCTAATGACATAATCTTCCTTTTTCAATGCTATCCCCTCTCTCCAAAGGAAAGCACTTTGAGCCAGATTCTATAAATTTCTCCATCCTACCTTGTTTGGGAAATTTGGAAATAAAGGAATCGAAGACTCTTTGATAATAAAGCCAACAGATTTGAATTAGTTTTAAGCTCAATTGAAACCTCAATTGTTGAGATAGTAAACTGCAAACTAGCTTTGTCAACAAATTCGTCTAAAATTTTCTCCTCTTGGGATGAAAGTATAAGAAATAACTAGCAAGGAATCAAGATTCCTCCTTCTTTTTGGCAAAAACCTAATGCTCGAAAGGAAGCTATTTGGACTCCTAAGCATGGATGGTTAAAACTAAATTTTGATAGAGCCTCCAAAGGTAACCCAGGCCCTTCAGGCATAAGATATGTGGTTAGAGACCACTCAGGGTCAATCATTGGAAAAATGGCCAAGCCAATGCCACCAGATACCAATAATATAGCAAAATTTAAAGTTTACTGTTAGGCCTACTGGAGTGCATCAATCATGGGTTAAGAAGCATCATAGTGGAGGAAGATTCAGAGATAGCAATCAATGCAATCAAATTGCAGAAAACCCTAAACTAGTGGCTACAAGCAATTCTGGATAGCATAGCTAACAACTTGGTGAATCTAGAGCAGTATAAGGTTAAACATATCTACAAAGAAGTGAATACAGAGGCAGATGCGCTCTCAAAATCTGCAGCAGAAGGCATTTCTATTCACCGGTGGAAGTAGGGAGTCAATCATCAAGGCTAACCTATAGAGGATATTCTTCATTTGCCAAAGCTTATATCAGAGGCAATTTTAATTTTAAATTCTGCAACAACAGTTTCCTTTGTTTTGATGAGAGTATGACAGGGATTTTCAAAATCAACCTAATTTTCCCAGCAAAGCCATTCTTTTCATTTTTTCAAACTTAACCTTTGTCGTTAAAGTTTGGTGGAACGACTACTTCTTTGAATTCAAACTTTTCCGCCAACTTAAAGAGATGAAACAGACATGTCATCTATGATGTCACTTATTGTTGGTCTTTTCAAAACAAAATTCTCCCACTCGCCTCTCGAAAAGCCAGCCCGCAGTCTGCCATTATTCTTAGTACGAGGCATGAGTTGTCCACGGGATAGAGATAAACCCTTCAGCAGGGAGATTTGGCATGATTAGAGACAAATATCCTTTGCCACCTTTGCAGGCGAATTCATTGCAAGGCATTTCTCATAAATGCATGTTGAAGAAAGTGTCGCCAAGCCTTTGCTAAGCTTTCTTTGCAAGCTATCAACTATTCTATCTCTGCAAGCGCATTCAAAATAGGTTAAGTTGCTTCAGACCCTTGACAATCATCAAGGTGACACAGAATCCGGAAGCTATGTCTAGTGAGGAGCCATTTGGGTTCATTATGAGTGTCTATCCAAGGCCAACTTCATTTTTGGTGCAGACACTCCCATCTCCCTTTCGGCTTCCACCCGTCAAGTTTCATTTAGGAATATCACGGATTTAAGACGGAAGAGGCTACTGTTATATCCTGAGCCAATGGTCATCCTAGTTGTAAAGCTCATCCTGAGCAATGGACATATTAGCAGGGAGGAATACCCCCACGACAACACTAGTATTTCATCTCAGTTTGTCGCCTCCCTCATGGACTTAAAGCTTGACAGGCAAGCAATCTGGACCCTCACCAAGAGGCTATTCCCTAATGACATTCTTCTTGAATTGCAAGAGATCCTTAATAAGGCGCATCATGATTCAGGGGCTCCTTGGCCGAGTGAGAGAATTCTCTTCAACATTCCCAGCAAGCTCATTAAATACTATCCTTTTTTGCTTGATCTTATTGACAAGGACCTTGACAAGCATAGATCATTCGCAAGTATGGGACTCAGATTCCTCAAATGGTGCTTTCTCAGGGAGAATCCAGAAGATTTGGGCAGGGAGGAAGAGCTTCTTGAATTTTCTAGGCTTAATGGTGTCTTGCCCTCAAAAATAGAAGAGGAGGAACCCCATGCAAAATAGGGCAGGAGAGGTTGTGGCAGGGGTTTGGGTCATAGTTCTGGCTAGGGTCGAGGACGTCCTCCGAGTAGAGGCTCTGGGAGAGGCAGAGTTCCAAAGCCACCTGCAGAGCCAAATGAAGGCCCTTAATCAGATAGGTTTCCATGTTGGGAGTTTTCCTTTGAGATGTTGCAGAGCCTTTAGTTGGCTGCTTGGTTTTTTATTTTTAAGAATACAAATTAATTAAGAAAAAATTCTTTGTTAAAGTTAAACTTTCATATACTCTGCTAAGATTTTGATTATCATAGTTTTAAACTTTGAAGGTTTTTTGAAAGGCTGAAGATGTTTCATAAGGTTTAATGCTTATGAGATAAACTTATCTTCATGTTGAGCTCAGAATTTTTTGTAGGCATGGGAGTTAGTTTCCCTCTCTGTGCATACTCAGGGATTTGGTTTCAAAATGTCTGTCTTAGGCCTTTGGGCGGTTTGGAAACCTGGAATTTTTGCTGTAATCTGTTTTATCAATTAATATATAAATATGGCTCTACCTTTATCGATCAAAAAAAATATTAATATATTTGAAAAACCATACCTGGTGTGACGTAACCCACTGACCCTTTTAAAGCCATTGTTGAAGTTTCTAAATTGACCGCGATCTTTCCCATCAATCTGGATATCCCGAAATCTAAAAGATGAGTTGTCATGCTTTCATCTAAAAGAACATTGCTTGGTTTTATGTCACAGTGCACTGTCTGCACATGGCAATCATAATGAAGATATTACCACGACATGGGCTATATCTATGGCTATGTTCAGCAATTCCTTCAGACCCAATCTACATCTTAATCTCTCTTTATGCAAATGCTTTTCTAAGTTTTCATTAGTAAAATACTCAAAGACTAAAGCTTTGAAGTCAAGGTTGGAATATGTGGTTGTGAGTCTTGCAAGATTTCAGTGTCGAACATTCTGCAACACTATACATTCTCTCCTGAAAACCTTTACGGCAACACGGGTGCCATTAGCCAAATATCCTTTGTACACGGATCTAGAGCTATTTGATGCAAGCAAGTTGGACCAGTGGAATCTATTGGTTGCTACGAGAAGGTCCTCATATGAGATCTATGGATACTCCAACCTTTTTAGGATTTTGCCAAATTTTTGTTTAAATTGTGCTCTACTATGCAAGTTCCTTATCCATAGAACACTGAAAACTAGACAACAAATTATAAAAACAGCAACAGTAGGCTGCAGCTATTGCTCCCAATATTTTTGTCAAGGATGTAGAATGACTTCTTCCATTAGGAATGCTGTCTGAAAGCATATTATTTGAAAGATTGAGGTCATTGAGCTAGTAGAGCTAGTTCAATTCCAATGGTATCGAGCCACTAAGATTATTGTCGTTTAAGTGCAGGAAACTCAGATTAGTACAATTAGCGAGCTCGGGTGGAATCGATCCAGTCAACTGGTTAGATGAAAGATCAATTTGCTCAAGTAAGGGAAGCCATTTGAAGAGATCCATTGGAATTGTGCCTGAAAGATTATTGCGAGAGAGATCCAAGCTAGTCATACTCCCACAGTACTTGAATCCGGTGGGCAAATGTCCCGAAAGCTCCATTCCAGGGAGGTCAATGTATAGCACTTTGCGGTGATCACTTTGGCAGCACTCAACTCCCACAAAGTTGCAGACAGAGCGTTCGCTGTCATTTCCAAACTGCCGATTGGAAAGAGTGATCTGATTTAGATCAGTCTGTAGACACCCAAAATTGTCTAGTCTAATTAAATAAATATTTTATTTATTTAATTATCTAAGCTTAATTCTTCTATTAATTAAATAAATCTTTATTTATTTAATTAATTCATTTATCCTCTTCTAGCCTTATTTCTCATTTAAATAAATACATTTATTTATTTAAATTATCCTTTTCCTAAATTAAATAAATATTTTATTTATGTAATTATCCCACTTCTTCTATTAATTATATAAATCTTTATTTATTTAATTAATTCATTAACCTTTTCTACCCATGACACATGTCATTCATCTCTTAATTCATACACTACCTACCCCTTTCATTATTCTATTATTTCTTTTACCTACCCTCTAATCATAGCCGACCTCCTTTTTACACCTCTCAATCTTATCCCTCCATTTCATATAGTGTCTTCTATATAAGGAGATGCTTACTTCATTATCAAACCCTAATCAATCATTTGAACTACTTGATCAATTGACTACTTAGCATATGCGATCCTACTTGCAACCACATTACGTTCTTTGTTGAGCTCTTGTGCACATAAAATCTAAGAGCAAATATATCAAGCAAGATCAATGGAGATAGGAAGAATGGAGATCCAAAACCCTATTGGACATGTGATGGTATAATCTTTGTGATTTCATTTGATTTGCATTGTCTTAGGTAATCTTCATATGTTATGGTGGATCTTTGTTGTTGTTAGGCTAGGGTTTTGTGGTTGAATTCATTTAGCCTTTCAATATTGTTATTATTGTATCCATTTTCACCATATACATTTTGGCACACCCGGTGGGACTCTTGTCCCTTTTGCATTTAACTTCTTTGTTGCAGATTTTGTATTTTGAAGTTGCAGATCCGACGTTTTTGGCAGCACTTTGATATTTCCGCGTCTGCGTACTTTCGGATCATGTTTTTGATTTTCTGGCACGTTTGCGACATCTGGAGTCGCGTCTGTGTTATTGGCAATATTTTATTTTGCAGGTTCTAGGAAAGCGCGTTTGTGTTTTAAAGTCACGTCTGCGATGTTTTTAGCCGCGCCTGTGTCCAGAAGAAGCGTCTGTGTACTGTAGTCGTGTCTGTGTCTCACAGAACCGCGTCTGTGTAACCCAGTCATGTCTGTGTTGAGGGTAACTACGTCTGTGTTCACCAGTTTCAAAATTTGGGTTTTCATTGATTCAGTTTTTCGGATTTTGCATTTAGGGTTTCAGATCTCGTTTATTTTGAGCTAACATTTTTAGATCTAGCTAACAAAATTGGTGCAGCTTGTCTTGAAGGCTAAATCATTTGGTTGAAGGCCCCCATTTTCACAAAGTCTTTTGGGTTTAAAATTTACCTAACTTGTGTGCTTGCAGGAAGGGGTAATCATTTGAAACAATCCAAACTACTAACAAATCGTTGTTGCAGGTCCTTGGCAAGGGTTTTTAGATTTTTATTGTGTGCCTTGATTTCATAGACTAGCAAACACTTCAATTGGTGAACTAAAATTGAATCATTTTCTTTTGTGTCTTGAGCAATAGGCTCTTTTTGTTTAATCTTTAGAGGGCTTGTCTTCCCGTGTGGTCATTAGGACTACTAGTGAGAAGAGAACGACCCAAGTGGTAGCGAGGAAAACCCACCTCTTCCAAACCACTATAAACAAATGTATTCATGGTGAAAACTATGAATAACGTGTGCTAATTAGTTCATACCGACACTATGTCTCCCCATAAACCCATTTGATCAGATTTATTTGATCAGTTGTAGGGCGTAACCCCTATCGGCTGGGAGCCTTCTGTATTTACAGAGCTGAAAGTGCCGCATGTATGGCCACATGAGCGGATGCCCTTACTAGCACCTTTTTGTTTTAGAAGCCCAAATCCTTCTAATTGTTGGGGTAGGAGGTCGAGCTTCTGGTAGCAGCCCACACACATACGGTTCTTAGTAGAGATAAAAAGTTTGCCACGGGGAGTTTTCGTGGGGACTGATGCCTGGCTAACCCGAGAAGTGAGTGCCGAGGGTGGAGCCAGTGAGGTCAAGCATCTAAGTATCTACTCTGAATAGCATAGCCTCGGGGGTAAAACCCCATGTGGGATCAACAACTATTGTCTTGGCCAGCCATAAGAATTGTGCTTGACTTATTTTAAACATTCAAAACATTCAAGACCAAACAACAAAACATTGTGTCTTTTGTGTCTTCAAGTGTATGCAAAACATTTTTTACATCAAACAACACACTTTTCTTGGAGTCATTTTGAGTCTAGACACTTGCAAACATTGAGTCCTCATCAACACTATGTCCTCTTATCATAAAAAATAGTCAAATAGTCAGATTTGGTCACAACAAAATGACTTCACAGATTGGAAAAAATTGCACAAATTTTACAGAAACGTGTCTGTGTTGGACATAATAGCGTCTGTGTTGTATAACCACGTCTGTGAAGGGCAGAATCGTGTCTGTGTTCCAACCGTCAACATTACACTTTGCAAAAAATCTCAGAAACGCGTCTGTGTTAAACAGAGCCGTGTCTGTGTTGGGAAACCACATTTGTGAACTATACAGGCGCGTCTATGTTCAGAATTGAAAAACTATTACAGTCCTACAAACAAACACAGTCAGTTTCAGAATTATTGAGCTTCCTAGGTCATTTCTCTAGGGTTTCATTTAGCATTCAACCTGTCCTTGGGTCTCACAAAATTCATCATTGCTTTACACCTTACATTACATTCACATTTGTCTAAACTTGAGTCAAAAGGTCACTTGCTTGTCCTCACTATACTTTGTCAACACACTACATACAACAACACTTTGCTAAGTGGTCCCTCATCAAGGTTTCTTACCTTTGGGTCTCATTTGGTCTTACTTAGAGTCAAGGTCAACTTACCTCATCAGGAGAAACTATCCTCTCTTTGGAAGTCACACCTACTCTACTAATACATACTTGGTCTTACACTTTGGACATTGCAAGTACACTTCAGATTCATTTACATTTCATCCAACTCTTGGTCTTCCATACTCTTTCCATTTTTCATCTAGTCTCACACATCTTGGTCAATACCTAGTTCATGGTTGAAACCCGTCTTCAAAAATCTAGGAGAGAAACTAAAGAGGCTCAAGAGTCCGCAAACATGAGTTCTTATGAGTATGACAATGAGATCTTTTTCAATTCTAATCATACTACATTACCTGACATGGATGCCTATAGAAACATTCCAAATGTTGAGAACATGGACACTATAAACAACAATGCTACACATAATGACAATATGCACAACTTTTCAGTACATTCAGCAGATGTGGAAGAATCCATTATGAATCCCCATTTCAATCGATTGGTTGAGGAAATAATGAGGAGGGATAGACAATACTTTTTACAAATGATGGCACAAAGTGGAGCCAAGATACCTCATGATTTTGACAGGTCTCAAACAATGGAAAATCAACCTTTGCAACAACCTCACTCCAACATGGATCAAAGGAGACCTAATAGTGGAGGAAATAGAGGACCATATATGGTACTTGAATCACCATTAGCTTTGCTTCAAAAACCAGAGGTCCCACATACACATGGTCAAACATATGATACTCACCTTCGCAGACCATTATGGAAGTCTTATGGAGAAAAATATGCTCAATCACATATCAATGCTAGGGATCAACCACCAAAGCAATGGGATATTCAAAGGCATGCTCAAAATTTGGACACAAGGAAACCCCGTGTCAAATTTCGGGGCAATACAATAGAACATGACATGCCTGTAGAGTATGGTATACATGCACAAAATAGATATGGTGTTCCTCAACATGAATCTATACCAAGTGGTCCATATACGTAGCATCATTACAGACCTCCTCCATATGAACATGTGTATGATCAATATCATCCATATATGGTCCAAGAAGTCGATCTCCACCTAAGAGAAATTTGGAGCAACAAATCAGGGACTTACAAAAGAAAATGGAGGACATAAATACACCGAAGCCAACATACACAATGAGAGACATATGTCCTTATCCATTTGACAAGAGCATTCCAATGCCTCCTTTTCCTACACACTTTGTGACGCCTAAATTTGATAAGTATAGAGGAAAAGAGGATCCTAAGGCACACATAAGACAATTTTTCACAACTTGCATTGAGATAGCAGCAGAAGAGACATATTTGATGAGATTATTCCCACAGAGCTTAGGTGATCAAGCTATGGAATGGTTCTCCCAACTACCACCTCGAATTAAGTCATGGGGTGATCTAGTAGAGGCATTTATCCAACATTTCTCCTACAGCATAGAGACAGACATATCAGTCACTACCTTGTGCAACACCAAGCAAAAAGAGGGAGAGTCTTTTGCATCATTCTTACAAAGATGGAGAAATCTAGCCAGCAGATGCTCTTGTGAAATTGCACAAAAACAAATGGTAGAAATGTTCACCCAAAATGTTAACAAAGACATTGGCTATGATCTAAGAAAAGCCTGTTTGTCCACCTTCAAGGACGTTATTGAAAAAGGCTTAGCTACAGAAAAGGTCCTAATTGAACAAGGAGTCATCAAGATATTCAAGGAAAACAAAGATGACTTTAAAGGAAAAGACAAGCCAAGATTTTGGAATAAAAACAAGAACACAGTCAATGATGGTGTTGTTGATGCCAACACAGTGCAACCCAAAGTCATCTTTTCAGGATCAAGTTCTACAAATAATCAAGTGAATACTCAAACAACTTCCAGATCACGAAGGAAGTAAACTCCATTGGGAGAACCACTTGAGTCAGTTTTCAAGAAGCTTGTGGCAAACAAGGTAATCACAGTTCCATATTTTCCTCCGTATGAACCAAAGGTTAAACCAAATTGAAGGAATGATGATGAGTATTGTGAATTTCATAAGAGCAAGGGTCATAAGACAGGAAATTGTCATCGACTGAAGAACATCATACAAGATCTCATTGATAGAGGTGACATTGAGATTGAGGGACATTCATCTAATCAAGAACATGAGATGTTTAAGGAACCATTCCCAAAACATGACAAGGGAAAAGCTAAAGCCACAGAGGATCAAACCAACTATACCAGAGCATCTTACAACTATGATTCAACTATCAATCACATTTCAATGGACAATTATGTCTCTACCATTATCATCAAGGAAAAAATGTCTGATAATTCTACCCAGAGACCCAAGATTGTCCTAAAAGGCGTTGGATCTTCTTCTGAACCTACCTCTGAATGTCATGTTACAACCCACCGAGGTAAAATCACTTTGCAAGGTGCTCCAACTAAAAACACCGCTCCTTCATCAACCAAACCTGAGTATGACCTTGTAGAACAACTAGGGAAGACACCCGCGCCCATCTCCATCCTTGAGCTATTACGCATATCTCCCGCACATAAAGCCATTCTTGACAAAATCTTGAGAGACACTGCCATTCCTACTGATCTAAACGTGGACCAGTTTCAAGCCATGGTGGGATACCTTTCTGTTCCACATTCACTTACTTTCACAGAAGCCGATGATGCCTCTGTAAGTTAGCCACATAATGCACCATTACACATTGAAGCCTTCATACACAAACATCAAATAATAAGAGTCCTGATAGATGGAGGAGCAAGTCTAAACATTTGCACATTGAGCACTATTACACAATTGGGATATTCTGATAAAGCTGTGAATTCTACAAACAAAATCACCATTAAAGCATATGATGATGAAGAGCATTCATCCAAGGGTACAGTCATCTTACCTCTCAGAGTTGGGCCAGTTACAAAGGATGTGGTTTGTCAAGTCCTGGATTTAAATCTCACTTATAACATATTGCTAGGATGCCCTTGGATCCATGAAATGAGGGCAGTCCCATCCACATATCACCAATGCATTAAGTTTCCTCATAATGGTGTGGAAGTAATAGTTAATGGTGATCCAAATCCATTCATATACTGCAATAACCTAAAATCAAAGACTGAGACCGTCATTCCTAGTAATTGTGAGGCTGTTCCTTCGTCGGCATACATTGATCCGCAGTCATTAAAACCTTCGACATCAAAACAAGGTGAGCTTAAAGGCAAGTTTCAAGACAAAGGCATGGGGCAATATACTTTAAATCAGACCATGTACTTACAACAAGTCATGAGTTCCCCAAAAGAATATGGAAGACCACACCCTAACAAACAAATCTCCATCATGATGCTCAAATGGGACCCTACTACCTTTCAAAGATGGGGTGAACTAGAAGAGGAAGATTTATACAAAATGCTTTTTAGAGACAATGAAGAGGAAACACAAGATCATATCAATCTACCATGTGAGAAATATGGTAAAGGCTTCAAAATTCTACAAAAATTCGGGTATGATGGAAAAAGTCCTCTGGGGTTATGAAAGGAAGGCATCATTGAACCTTTACAACCTGAATTGACTTTCAAGAAGGAACGCTCGAAAGGACTTGGTTTCTTAACTTCCAAGGTCCACACCCAAAGGACAGAAGAAGCCTTACAAATCAAAGCTGCCAAAATTCAACAAGAGGATCGCTATTCCACAGATTCCAACGAATGGGAATGGGGTTCCGACAAGTCTTCCAGTGACTACGAGCTCACTGAGACATTCAAAGAGCTAGATGAACCCACAAAAGAAGAGGAGTTTTATAACAAGTTCAGAGTTGGTCAAGAAACAACCCATGAGGATTCCACACAGTCCTTGTCTCAAGGTTCTAGGTTGAAATCACATAGGATGAGAACACCTGTCCCAGAATGCTCTACTAGTGATGATAATTTGGATTCGCTCGCGATCGAGACTGATGAGGAGAGTGCCATCAATGACCTCAATAAGTACCTTGACATACCCAAATATAACTGCATCTTCACTCTTAGCCCTGCTAACTTCGAAGACATTAACGGCCTTCCCCTTGTCCACCACCAACTCATTGACTGGGATCATGAAGGACCTGCACAGTTTGACACATTCCAAAATGATGAAGCTTTTATTGACTATCTGCACATACGAGGTGATCTTCCCCCTAGAGACCATAAAGCGGGATACACTATAGAACTCAATAGCATGGCATATTTTGGTGAGGGTGTCGGACCTTCCAGTCGCAAAAATGTGAAAATAAGAACAAATCAAGGGTCTTATGGCGAAAACCACACTGTGGCATTGTCTGACCCCAAAAAAGTAAAAAAGAAAGGATGTATCTGAGGGCAAAAACCTCTCTGAGGCACCCGAAGATGGAAGCCTCGACAGTCTCCTAGCATCATATGAGGAAAAGTCATCCATGTTGGTAGAAGAGACTATCAAAACAAACATTGGTACAGAAGAGGTTCCACACAACATATTCCTAGCTCAATCATTGACAGAGTCTGAAAGGTAAAAATTCATAAGTTTCTTCAAACAATGACAAATCAACTTTGCCTAGTCATATGCTGATATGCCTGGATTAGATCCAGATTTGGTAATGCATCATTTGACAGTCAAAACGGGGGCAAAACCAGTAAAATAGAAATTAAAAAAAATGCATCCACAAGTGGCATTACTAGTCAACGCAGAACTTGAGAAATTACTCGATGTCGGATTCATACGCCCAATTGATTATCCCGAATGGATCTCCAACTTGGTACCTATTAGTAAACTAGATCGCAGGATCAGAATTTGCACAGATTTCAGAGACATCAACAAAGCTTGTCCAAAGGATGACTTCCCATTGCCAAATATTGACTTGATTGTTGATCTCACCGCAGGTCATGAAATGTTATCATTGATGGATGGATTCTCTGGTTATAATCAAATAAGGATCGCACCCGAGGATAAACACAAAACATCATTTACTTGTCCGTGGGGAACTTTCTGCTGGAATGTCATGCCTTTTGGGCTAAAGAATGCAGGTGCTACATATCAAAGAGCCATGACTACTATCTTTCATGATCTCATGCACGTAACTGTGGAAGATTATGTTGACGACCTCTTGGACAAATCAATAGACAGAAATACACATTTGGACATACTTGCAGTCGTCTTTGATCAGTTGGAAAAATACAAAGTAAGATTAAACCCCAAGAAATGTGTCTTTGGAGTAACCTCCGGGAAGCTCCTAGGATTCATTGTATCCAAAAGGGGAATTGAAGCTGATCCAGCAAAAGTTAAGGCCATCTTGGAAATGCAACCTCCAAGAAATATCAGTCAACTTCGATCCTTACAAGGCAGACTCCAGTCCATCCGAAGATTCATAGCACAACTGGCAGATAAGTGTAATCCTTTTCAGCACCTGCTACATAAAAACATCAAATTCAAATGGGATGATAACTGTCAACAGGCATTCCAGATGCTCAAAGATTATCTTCTAAATCCGCCAGTTTTGATGCCACCAGTTCTAGATCAACCACTGTTACTATACATATCAGCTACTCCAACAGCACTGGGGGCACTCTTAGCACAACAAATGGCTGAAGGCAAGGAAAAAGCAGTATATTATATCAGTCGCACATTGGTAGGATATGAGCTAAACTACACACCAATTGAGCGTGCATGTCTCGCCATGGTCTTTGCTTCGTAGAAATTACGACATTACATGCTTACTCATAAGACTAAGTTAGTTGCAAGGATAGACCCATTGAAATACCTTCTCAATAAAGCAACACTTACTGGGCGACTGGCCAAATGGGTAATGATCCTGAGTGAATTCGACATCGAGTATGTGGATAGAAAAGCAATAAAAGGACAAGCCATTGCAGATCAATTAGCAGATGCTCCTATGATAGATGATGTTCCTATAAGTTCAGAATTTCCAGATGAATCCATTTTGACAATGTCACATGCAAAGCCATGGCAATTGTACTTCGACGGCTCATACACATAGCATGGGGCAGGCGCTAGCATCCTCTTTATAACTCCTCAAGGAGATTCTATACCAAAATCATACCGCTCATCATTTCCTTGCACTACCAATATAGCGGAATATGAGGCATTAACAACAGGATTACGAATTGTAGTTCAATGGAAGATCCAGGAACTTCATGTTTTTGGGGACTATCAACTGGTTATCCATCAAGCAACTGATGATTACCAAACAAAAGATGAGAAATTAATGCCTTATAAACAAATGGTGGATGATCTGAAACAAAACTTCGCAAAGATAGACTTTGAGTAGATACCAAGAGAGCAGAATCGCGCCGCAGATGCCATGGCTACAATTTTTTCACTGATTGATTTACCTCCAAATGAGGCCTGCTATGAGTTCTTGGTAGATAACCTTTTGGTCCCTTCATATGAGATCATGCCTACTAAGACGATATGTGTTGTCGGTCCCCAATCCCAGTTATATGGTTCCATTTTCACATACCTACGTGACAATACCCTACCTCCTGATCTATCAAATAACCAACGTCGCACTTTCATTCGCCAATCCTCTTGATATGTCATTTTAGCTGATATCCTATACCGGCGAGGTCTAGATGGCACTCTTTGTAGATGTTTAGAAAGCGACAAAGCTCAGATTGCGTTATGGGAAGTGCATGAAGGGATATGTTATCCACATGCTAGTGGTCCTACCTTGGCCAAGAAACTCATCAGGACTGGATATTACTGGCCCAATATGGAGAAAGACTCATATCAGTTTGTCAAGAAACGTAAACAATGTCAAATTCATTGAGACCTCATACATGCGCTAGCATAAGAACTTCAACCACTTGTGTCTCCTTGGCCCTTTTGTCAATGGGGACTCGATCTCATAGGCAAGATTCACCCTCCTTCTTCTAATGGTCATAAATTTATTATCATTGCCATAGAGTATTTTACAAAATGGATTGAAGCCATGCCTCTCACACAAGTTACTGGAAAACAGATTGCTACATTCATCCTCAACTATATCATTTGCCGATATGGTATTCCTGTTTCCATTATCACTGATAACGGGCGTCCCTTCAAAAATCAGGATGTTCGTGAACTCTGTGACTGCTTCCATATCTCCCATCATTTCTCCACACCATATTACCCCCAAGGCAATGGCCAAGCTAAGGCGTCTAATAAAACAATCCTTAAAATCCTAAAGAAGACAGTCGACGATGCTGGTTGTAATTGGCATATTCAACTTAATCTTGCACTTTGGGCCTACCACACAAGTGTCTGCACACCTACAGGAGCTACACCCTATTTACTTGTCTATGGCGCTGAAGCCATCTTGCCTATTGAGGTTGAGCTACCCTCTTTACGGGTCTCTTTGCAAAACATCATCAGTGACAAAGACTATAGGGTCTCTCGCTTACAAGAGCTAGAACTACTGGATGAACGAAGACAAACTACTTTTAATCATCTCAAGGCTTATCAACAATGAATGAGCCGCAGCTACAATCACAAGGTCAAGCCTCGCACATTTGAGGTAGGTGACTTGGTTCTCAGAAAAAACCCCAAAAATCAACAAGACAGAGAGAAGAAGGGCAAGTTCGAACCAAATTGGCTTGGTCCTTACATCATTACAGCAGCATATGGATCTGGTGCATATCAGCTCTCAACTACAGAAGGTGAACCTTTGGAGGATCCTATCAACAACATGCACTTTCGCCGGTTCTACACAGCTCTTTAGAATATCCTAATTCAAAAATACAAAAAAATTCAAAAAATTCAAAAAATACAAAAAAAATAAAAAAACAATAAAAAATCGTTACTTGGTGAAAACCTTGCAAACAGGCGCCTTGTGACACAAAAAACATTGAAAAATCAAAAAAGTAAAGAGAAATAATTTCGTCCAATGGTGAAAACCACTTTGGTGACGCCCTAGGCAAGTACCATGGTGAAAACTAGGTCACCAGTGCCATGCGTAGAGACATTGCTCCTCTCTCCTTCAGGATCCTCTTTCATCACTTCACTTTGCACACACTCATGACCTATTCGTTCATAATAAACTTACCCATTCCCATCATGGCTTGTTATTGATCTACCCAAGATTGGTTCGCCATTCATAATAAACCTCCCTTTTCACTCCCTTTCCATCCATAATAAATCAGATCCTATCTATGGCTAAGGCAAATCCTACGTCTGGTGATGGGTGTGGAACTGAGAACATCACATGTTTTGAGGAGTACAGTTTCTTCCAGCTTCCTTCAGTCTATCCGCACATAATCTGTAATAAAGCAACATTTGCATCACAGATCTGCAATAAAGTTTCGTCTTCTCCACAATAAAGTATCAGTTTCATGGATTCAGTCAGTTTCAGATGAGACACAACAGCAGCAATGGACTTCAACAAATCAAATCTTTCAACAGACTCAGACAACATATGGTTCAGTGCTATCTATCCTTTCTGTGAAAGTAAACATTGTGACCACAATCAAATAAGACTTATACAAGTGACAAGAGACACTAAACTTGAGGACTACAATGGATGTTGGTGTCGAGTCTTGGTTTTCTTTTGATTTTTATCTTTTTGGTGACATGTCTTTTAGCTTTTCCAGGATGTCTTTGACTAGAGATTTTATCTCGAGGATGTCTTTGACTAGAAAGGCGAGGATGGGGTATCGTCACCTATTTGTATTTGTTGTATGTGGATTGTCTCTTAGTAATGCTATGACTTGTCTAAGGATATGAGGACACTGTGAGTCTAGTGTGAACTGGGGCATTCCTTGTTTGTGACTGTCTCATCTCCATGCAAATAGGTACAATGACTTTTTGGGTCGAACATATGCCTCGATTGTCATAACCTACTTGCCATAATAAAGCTCAATGATGATAATGCACAAGAAGCTCTTTCACTTTCATATCTTCTGTCTTCCACCCCCCTTTCTTGATTGACTTCCATCATCCTTCTCGAGTCCGCGTAGCCTGCTATCACATGACTAAGTATAATGACACACCAAAAACATTTGCATTTCACATAGTTGCACCTGCATTACCACATATAAGTATTTCATACATACATATAGATATCACAATTGCATCACATCCTGCACACAACACATATTAGCACATTTTACATTCTCATCATGTAAATAGTCATTTGCATTATCATATTCATTTGCATTACATACATTTACAATTGCATTGGCATAACATTTTAAAACATAAAAGAACAAAAATATTGCATTTCATTATGTTTATATTTGCATCTATAAAACAAACATCACATAAGAACATCTCATCACATAGGTACACATGCATATAACTACCGCAAAGATGAATCATCTCATATATATAATCATAAAATGTCATGATACAATGATGTCAAAATCATATGGCTACAAAAGCATCCATAGGTGTCTACAATACAAAAATGGTACAAAACTGATACAAAGGGAGCCCTCTATGGCTATGATGAACTCCCTCCCTCAGAGCCGCTGGCCTCGATAGAATCTGAGCCCCTGAAGGACCCACCCCAGGATCATCCCTCCTATCTCCTCTATCTGGTGGTGGTGGAGGACCCATAACCCCACCACTCGATGCTTGTCTCCTCCGGCTCCCTACCATAGCTGTCGTTGTATGCGACAGTCTATGGAAGCTCCTCGCCCGCTGATCTGCTGGCACTGCACCATAGTAGAGATCTCACTAGTAGGCAATCTCCTCCCCTGCCCACAGGACATAAGCATACCCTGCCCCTGTGTCCTTCGCTGCCTGTCTCCCGACCCTCAGTGTTGTCTCAACCTCTGTATAGCGCTGAATAGCCTGATCTCGCTCCCACTCAGTATCTCTGAGCCTCATCCTGAGCCGATCCCTCTCCCTCTCCAGCTCCTGGATCTCATCTGCCTGGCCCTGGCAGATCTCCCTTAGCTCTAGTAGCTCATCCTCCACCAGGTCAGCCCCCTCCACCTCTTCCTGTGGCTCCCCCTGTACGGGTGCCTGCCCCTGTGCCTGTGCCTGTACCTATACTGGTGCCTGTACTGGTACCTGTCTCTGTCCCTGTCCCTGCACCTATACCTGTCTGGGACCCTGTGCTGCTGACACCTATAGCAGCAATCCACCGCGACCCCTCACCACCCGAGCCTGCCTCTCCTCACCACCCTCCCTCCGAGGTGCAACCCTCCTCTCTCCAACTGCTCCCCTCCTCCTCCATCGGCCTTTGCCCCCATCACCTCCACCATCATCATCATCCCCACCCCCATCTCCATCCAATGGCTCTCCCAGATCCGTCAAGCATGGGAAGGGATGCTCTGCCCAGTAGGCTGTGTACTCAGCATCCATGTCGGCATCCTCAATCTCTAGCCACATGTCCCAGGGTAGGGGCATCATCTCTACCAGCTGTGTCACTGCCCGATCATATGACAGCAAGGGCCCAAACTGTGCCTGATCTCTGACTGTCCGTGCATACATGCCTGAGCCCCGGGGCATCCTCTGAATCCTGCCAAACTATCGGCTAATCCTGTCCACTAGCTACCTCTCCAGCACATAGGGTGTCCGCCCAATCAAATACCTGCTCCGGAAGGTGTAGGGAAGCTCAACTGCATCATCCTCCCACTGCTCGCAGCCCAGGTATGGTCTCCATATGACCATGTCGATATCATCTATCACTCACCGCCAATGCTCTAGCCTGCCAATCCATGGCTGTGATGTGATCATGTCATACAAATGAACAAAACTGTGTCCATGACCCCTGCCTCTGAAGTATATCGGCCTCATCACTGGAAGATGCTCGTAAGCCCATACCTGCAGCAATGTCACTCCGCAGCCCAAACCCACAGATCCGTGGTACACGAACTGATGCAGCTCATAATAGAGGTGTGCTAGCAAGCACGATCCCCAAGCATACTTGGTGTGCTGTGTCACCAGTGTCTCTAGTGCTCCTCCCCACCCCACAACCAACCCCCGTGTCGCCCTATCTGGACACAGGAACCCACTGATCGCTCCTCCTACCACTACTGGTAATGCTAATCCTGTGGCTGTCATGGTGTCCCACGCCACATGTCTTGCCCTCATCTCCAGTCCTGGGTCCTGGAATACTCATCTCAGGGCCTCCCTGTCTCCATCTCGATCGTATGGTATCAGCTCCCCATTGATCGGTATCCTCAGTATCCTACATACATCCTCAAGGGTGACTGTCATCTCACCCATTGGCAAATGAAACATACAGGTCTCAGAGTGCCATCTCTCTGCCAGTGCAGTCAGCAGTCCCATGTTCGCTCGAAACTCAGGCACATCTCCTCAATAGCTGCTCGGTCCTCGAAGGACAACTCAGGTCGCAACCTCTAAGTAGACAGGAATCTCTCCCGTGACTCCAGCATCGGCAAATACTCTTGCAGTCAAGCAAATCAATCATGTCAGTCATCGTGGCATTCACTGTTTATCACAAAATGCTACTTTTTATCTAAATGCATAGGGCATTCTATCCTAGTGACACTCACTGTTCATCGCAAAGTGTTGCTCTCTATCCTAGTGACACTCACTGTTCATCACAAAGTGTTGTTATTTATCCTAGTAGTACTCCCTGTTCATCACAAAGTACTACGTGTGTGACACTCCATGTTCATCACAAAGTGTTACTCACATTTGCACTCCCTGTTCATCACAAAGTGCTGCTCATATTTTAGTACTCCCTGTTCATCACAAAGTACTCTATCTTGGTACTCACTGTTCATCACAAAGTGCCTTGATCTATCCTAGTCTTCCCTAGAGGACCTGCTTGAGTGTATCCTCTCAGCAGCTTATCCAATTGACAGCGTATGTTCATCACAGAACTGTTGATTTGACCTAGAAGACCAAAACTTAACACAAACATGCTTACCTGACATAAACATGCTTTCAAACTGCACAGACGCGCCTGATTGACATAGACGTGCCTATGCTCTGCACAGACGCGCCTGGGTGACACAGACGTGCCTTTTTGGCACAAACGCGCCTGAACATCACAGACGTGGCCACATTTGACACAGACGCGGGTTCAAACGCAGACGCACCTGGCACAAACACAGACGCGCCTAGCGAGCACAGACACGCCTAGCACCAACGCAGACGCGCCTGGACATTTTTGGACACTTTTTGGACCCTAGTCTAAGTGCATTTATTACCCTATCTAGCATGCATTAATGACAAAATTAAATGCGTCAAAGTACGAGGAGGTTTTGTGGTACTTACCGGCTCTCCTGCCTCTGCTGGCCTCTGAAATCGGCGAACACGGTCGAATCTATGAGTGAAGGCCATCGCTGCTGACTGCTGCTGCTCTATTTTCGCTCTGCAATCTGCTCTTGTGGATGTGTAGATGACAATGAGGATGTATTTCCTTCGTGGTCTATCTTATAGACTACCCTAGCCCTCGCCCTAGTCTCCTGTGTCAGTCTTCGTTATCCCGTGACTCTGTCACTTTATCCGGCCAGTCCATTCTAGCCTTTCTTTCTTATCGAGAGATTGTCTACGATCTTTGCACATATTTTCATCCAATCTCTCGAGGGGGCATATCATTCCCATCTTGGGGCAAATTTGTATCAGTTCATCTTATCTTCTTTGAAACAACGCGACAAGCCACATTGTCTCAAAGAGGGGCAAAATGTAGACACCCAAAATTGTCTAGTCTTTTATTTATTTAATTATCTAAGCTTAATTCTTCTATTAATTAAATAAATCTTTATTTATTTAATTAATTCATTTATCCTCTTCTAGCCTTATTTTTCATTTAAATAAATACATTTATTTATTTAAATTATCCTTTTCCTAAATTAAATAAATATTTTATTTATTTAATTATCCCACTTCTTCTATTAATTATATAAATCTTTATTTATTTAATTAATTCATTAACCTTTTCTACCCATGACACATGTCATTCATCTCTTAATTTATACACTACCTACCCCTTTCATTATTCTATTATTTCTTTTACCTACCCTCTAATCATAGCCGACCTCCTTTTTACACCTCTCAATCTTATCCCTCCATTTCATATAGTGTCTTCTATATAAGGAGATGTTTACTTCATTATCAAACCCTAATCAATCATCCTAATCAATCATTCGAACTACTTGATCAATTGACTACTTGGCATATGCGATCCTACTTGCAACCACATTCCGTTCTTTGTTGAGCTCTTGTGCACATAAAATCTGAGAGCAAATATATCAAGCAAGATCAATGGAGATAAGAAGAATGGAGATCCAAAACCCTATTGGACATGTGATGGTATAATCTTTGTGATTTCATTTGATTTGCATTGTCTTAGGTAATCTTCATATGTTATGGTGGATCTTTGTTGTTGTTAGGCTAGGGTTTTGTGGTTGAATTCATTTAGCCTTTCAATATTGTTATTATTGTATCCATTTTCACCATATACACAGTCAATTCTGCTTTAATAGTCTGGTTGAGGCACCGTATGTTATCTTCTAGAAATTCTGTTTTAGTGTAGTTTGGTTGAGACCAAACGAAATAGAGCAGGATAAAAGATCCACACATTATCATGGTGTTTCCGCACAGGAGCTCGTCTAACAGTAACACACAATAAAGCAATATGGAGTTGCTCTGTAGGAACGTGGAAGGAGCAACGAAAACTGAAATTTGATCTTATCCCCATTGACACGGCATTACTGTTTTCTAGCATGACTTCCAGTAAACGTTGAAGATTTCACATCTGTGCAGCTGACAATGCATATTTGACCGTAAATATTAATTCCTTGAGAATAAAAAAGTTGTAATTTTCGATTAATAAATACTGTGGAATGCGTAGTCTGGGGGCTGCAAAGACATTTTTGCAGATTCCATTCCCACTCGACACGACATTACTTTTCAACTTTGTCTTCGTCTTGTGAAGTTCCATGAAACTATTCATCTTTCTATATTACCATCTTCTGACAACGAGTCTGGAAATTTTGGGCATTGTCTTCAATGTTTTAGAAGATATTACATCCAATGTTAGTAGGTTATAGGTTATTTTAGTTTATGTAATAAATAAATTTCTTTGTGTGAATTATTTCTATATTAAGGTTCATACAAGAAAACAAGGTTTTGTAAAGTCATTTGGAAATCAATTGAAGAATATTTGATTGAATATCAATTCTAGTTTATCATTCTTTTGTGCATCCATGAAATAAACAATTTCATCTTCCTATGCTATTGTTTTAATTTGGTATTAGAGCAATATTTTTTTGTGTTATGCATTGTCAATCTCATTCCAAAACATGCAGAGGCATGGGAAATGCGTTAGGCATTGAAACTGTTGTGTTGGGCATTCAAATTCATGTTGCAAGATTAAAATGCCATATATTTACCATTTCTCAACAAAAAGTAGAATTTCAAGATGATCTGGATAGGAGATGAAGAGGGAAATAAAACCCAAAAATCATTTTATGATATATTTAGTATTTGATGAGAAGTTTGTTGGAGAAATAAGCACAAAAAAATGGTGTGATGATGTTTGCTAGTTGAAAAATGTTGATATTTGATTAAGGTATGGAATAGTTGTGGATTAAGTCTTCTCTTTAAATTTATTATATTTTGTAAGTTGTTCTTCTCTATTCATGATTGTTTGGCAAAGACTTATTATAACATATTTGAGAGAAATGAAAGATTTAAATATTTTTCTTTTGCATGAAAGTGTTTGAGCTATGATTCTAAGCCAGGATCATGAATGCAAGTACTTCCACAAAAAGAAGGAGATAATAGAATCACTAAAAATGACATATTGTTGAGATATGATATAAATGTACAATGCCCTTCCTTATAAAGGAAAGTGCAAGAAAAATGGAAAGTACAAAAAGAGACAAGTGTCTCAATGAGATGAGAGACTAGGCATGGTAGGTAAAATACAACAACTCAAATAAACTTAGAAAATATGCAAACCTAAAACTATTAAATAAATATGCCTAAGTTGGACTTAAGCACATGCAAATAGGTGAAACCTATTTATTCCAACACCCCTCTTAAATGTAACTTAGGGAGAAATAATATTATGCATATCATATGATGATGCAATATGGGTTGGGACAACTAGGCCATGTTAGGTACCCATATACAAGGAAAGTTGAACTAACCTCTTACAAATGGAGAAAATGAGAAACCTCCTCTCGAAGAAAGAGAAATGCAAATCATGTAGTGATGAATGGAGGTCTCTACATATCCCCTAAGAATGAAATCCATAGCGAAAATACAATATAATTACCCATCCAATGAAGTGAAAGATAGAGACAACAATTCCCTCCATAATGAAGAAGCTCCAATATCAATAAAGTATGCCTAGAAACAAAAGATGATCAAATTTCTACAAGCAACACATCTCATCTTAGGAAGAAACAAGTCCACTGAATGATGAAGAAATCATTCCAAGTCCAATTGAACATTGGAGGAAGAAAGTGTGAAAGTGGAAGTCTCTATAAACTAAGTAGGAGTCTCCAAGTATGAATAAGCCACCTCATGACCATGATAAAATTTAACCAAGGAATATGACAAATCAAGTAAATGAGGAAACTCATCAATCTCCAAAGATGAATCAACAATAGTAATCAAAGTATCATCAAAGAGGAGAGAAAACACTTCAAGTAGGTCACCCAAATTTGCAACATCACACTCAACAAACAAATCTAAACTACCTACCAAATACTCATGTCCAACATAGAAAGATCTAAAAAAATAATAAAGTATCCTCCAATTGAGTCTAAAAAACAATGATGTCCCCACTATTAGGAACGATGAAAGTCTCAAGTGAAGGATGATCAATTACCTCTGATGAAGAATTTGTAACATATAAGAAACCTCAACCTCATCTAAAGTTTCA